>NC_069499.1:970790386-970865386 GCF_027579735.1 Bombina bombina | reverse complement strand
ATGACTTTGTGGATGTCTTCTCCAAAAAAGAAGCGGAACGTCTTCCTCCTCATCGCCCTTTTGATTGTCCCATTGACCTCCTTCCTGGGGCTGCCTATCCTCGAGGCAAAACATATCCACTTTCTAAACCAGAAAACATGGCTCTGGAAGAATATATAAAAGACAATCTGGCTAGAGGATTTATTCGACCCTCCTCTTCCCCTGTAGGGGCTGGTTTCTTTTTTGTGGGAAAAAAGGATGGCGGATTAAGACCCTGTATTGATTATCGTGGATTGAATCAGATTACCATCAAGAACAGTTATCCTCTGCCCCTTATTCCTGAACTTTTTACTTATCTTCAGGGAGCCACCATTTTCACCAAACTCGACCTACGTGGTGCATACAACTTGATCCGTATACGCAAAGGAGATGAGTGGAAGACTGCCTTTAACACTCGATTTGGGCATTATGAATATTTGGTCATGCCCTTTGGGCTATGCAATGCTCCGGCGGTTTTCCAGCATTTTGTAAATGAGATCTTTCGTGATTTTTTGAATATTTTTGTTATCATATACCTGGACGACATCTTAATTTTTTCTCAGAACCACCAAGATCATGTGCACCACGTCAAGAAAGTACTTCAACGTCTAAGAGAATTCCATCTGTTTGCTAAACTGGAGAAATGTTCTTTCCATCAAAAAATCATACCCTTTCTGGGTTATGTAATATCGGCATCTGGATTCGAAATGGACCCTACTAAACTTTCTGCCATTTTGGATTGGCCTAGACCTGATTCTTTGAAGGCTTTACAACGTTTCCTAGGCTTCGCCAATTATTACAGAAAGTTCATCAAGAATTTTGCTACTATTACTTCTCCTCTTACTTCTCTCACAAGAAAAGGACAAAACTGTAAAGTATGGCCGTCTGAGGCTATAGAAGCTTTTGAATCTCTCAAAGAAGCTTTTTCCTCAGCTCCTATCCTTCGTCATCCAAATCCTGAGTTTCAATTTATTCTGGAGGTGGATGCTTCCTCTGTTGCTGCTGGAGCGGTTCTGTCTCAACGAATACCAGAGACTGGAAGGATTCATCCTGTTGCTTTTTTCTCTAAAAAATTCACTCCTTCCGAATTTAACTATGACGTAGGGAATAAAGAGTTGCTTGCCATCAAGATGGCATTGGATGAATGGAGACATTGGCTGGAAGGTACTTCTTTGCCATTTACTATACTTACTGATCATAAGAACCTTCTGTATCTCCAAACAGCCAAACGACTAAATTCCAGGCAAGCACGCTGGTCCTTATTCTTCTCTCGGTTTCACTATAATTTGTCTTACATACCTGGTTCAAAAAATATTAAAGCAGACGCACTTTCCAGACAATTTCAAGATACCCCAGTTCCTGAGTCTGGTACCATTCTCCAACCTCATGAAGTCATTGCCCAGTTAACAACTTCTTGGTTACAAGAATTACAGTCCGCTCAAGAGCGTCTTCCTTTGTCCTGTAAACCTCCCAATGGTTTACTCTTTGTTCCTGAACGCCTTCGTTCCAAGATTTTATTTTGGGCTCATGATAGTCCCCTTTCTGGACATCCTGGCATCAGTATTACCACTCGAAACCTCAAACAACATGTCTGGTGGCCTACACTCTCTCAAGATGTGAAGGATTACGTCTCAGTATGCACACAATGTGCCATGAACAAAACTCCACGCCAACTTCCTTCAGGATTACTCCAACCATTGCCTATACCTCACCAGCCTTGGACTCATGTATCCATGGACTTTATTACCGATCTTCCCTTGTCCACTGGGAACAATACTATCTGGGTGGTGGTCGACAGGTTCACTAAGACGGCTCATTTTGTACCCTTGCCAGGATTACCATCTGCCAAAAGACTCTCTGAACTTTTTATTCTACATATTGTAAGAATCCATGGATTTCCTCTTGATATTGTTTCAGATAGAGGGGTACAATTCGTTTCTCGATTTTGGAGGTCACTTTGTAAACATTTTGGTACTACTATATCTCTCTCTACTTCTCACCACCCACAATCGAATGGTCAGACTGAAAGAGTAAACCAGTGTCTTGAAACATATCTTAGACATTATGTGGATCATTATCATTCTAACTGGACTTCTTACCTTCCTTTGGCTGAATTGGCCCATAATGCCCGGTACAATTCCTCCCTTCAGACTTCTCCTTTTCATGCAGCTTACGGATATCAGCCTAGGACGTTCCCTTTGCATACTTCCTCCACAGTGAATCCTGCTTCTGATCTTACAGCCCGAAGATTAACTCGACATTGGCAGAAGATACATCGTATTCTTTCTGTAACTTCTAGACGTTACAAGTTCTTTTCGGATCTTCGACGGAAAAAGGCTCCCAAATATCGCCCTGGTGATAAAGTTTGGATTTCCTCTCGATTTCTTCGCCTGAAACAACCTTCTAACAAATTGGGACCACGATATGTGGGTCCTTTCCGAATACTGGGTCAGGTATGTTCCACTGCTTATCGGGTAGCTTTACCCAAGTCTCTCAAAGTCCATCCGGTATTCCATGTTTCTCTTTTAAAACCTGTGATGATTAACAGGTATTCTAAGCCTTTTTCTAAACCTCCACCGTTATTGGTGCATGGACATCCTGAGTTTGAGATCAGCCATATTCTAGATTCCAAATTGCGGGGCAAGAAATTGTATTATCTCATTCATTGGAAGGGTTATCCAGTCACGGAACGTTCTTGGGAACCTGCTCATCAAGTAAATGCTCCAATATTGGTCAAGACCTTCCACAAGACTCATCCTGATAGACCTGGTCCTGTCCCCCGGAGGGGCCCTTGAGGAGGGGGTGCTGTCATGAGCGCTTCCGTTCATCGCCGTGTCGCCGCGGCTCCCGGAACTCCTCTGTGTCTCTGACGTCATGTTGCTTAGCAACATGACGCTTTCTCTCACACCCCTCTGATGACGGTTACGCTCCTGCCCTTTAAATCTCGGCGGGAGATCTGAATCTGGGCCCGTTTGTTTGTTTCCCTGGATTGTGAGTACCATATCAGTTTTATTCTTCTGTGTACCGACTTCTGCCTGCCTGACCAAGCCTCTTGCCTAATCCCTACTTGCTGATATTTGGACATTGACTTCTGCCTGCCTGACCTTGCCTGTAGCTATTACCCTTTTGCTGACACTTGGATGCCGACTTCTGCTTGCCTGACCCTGTCTTTTGCCTATACCTTTTGCTGATATTTGGATGCCGACTTCTGCCTGCCTGACCTTGCTTTGGCCTTTACCTTTAAACCTATTCTTTGTTATACACCTGCTTAAAAGGGACATTTACTTTTACAAGCTGCAAAAGAGAACTTTGCCTTTCTGTTTGTTATACACCTGCTTAAAAGGGACATTTACTTTTACAAGCTGCAAAAGAGAACTTTGCCTTTCTGTTTGTTATAAACCTGCTTAAAGGGACATTATACTTTTACAAGCTGCAAAAGAGAACTTTGCCTTTCTGTTTGTTATACACCTGCTTAAAAGGGACATTTACTTTTACAAGCTGCAAAAGAGAACTTTGCCTTTCTGTTTGTTATAAACCTGCTTAAAGGGACATTATACTTTTACAAGCTGCAAAAGAGAACTTTTCCTTTGTTTTACAAGCCTGCTAAAGAGGACCTTTTTCAGAAGCTTCAAAGTAAGAGCATTTCCTTTTTGTTCTTTGTACTACTTAAAGGGACGTTTTATCCTTTGTGGCTTTCCTGCATTCTGGAACAATATTCATTTTTGTTATCTTCTAATCTGCTTCCTGAGTGGGTCACGTCCTGGATATTTCTCAGTGTGCTAGCGTGTGCTTTCAATTCACGCTAGCAGTTGGGTTACATCCCGGATTGATTCCAGAGCGGCTGACAGCAGGCTTCATTGAGACACAAGGTAAGCTCCTATCTTACGCGTTTCGCGCATGGGCACATGCGCTTCATCAGAGATATCAGTCTCTGCTGGTCAGGATCCCTATAAGGGTGTGAAGAGCCAATCAAGGGGTGTATGGTATTAACCATTTAGGTGTATAAAAAGGCCGTTCAAGGATTGTTTCTTAAAGAACATCACACTCACTTGTTATATTGGTCCTGAGCAGCAAGAGACATACAAGAACAGATAGCTTCTATAACAATTGCCTCTATACATAACACTTGTTTCAAAACAATATTTCAATAGTTTTTAGCTGTTTTAATGCTTTAATTGTGGGCCGAAAAATAAATGTGTTTACTTAGTGCATTTAAATTAGATCATAGTGTATATATTTATGAATGGTAAGTAAAAAATTTTTTTTTTTTGCAATAAAGCAATAGAGCAATTAAGTAAACACATAGTTAAATTATTCTGCTTATGCTGAAGTGGACCAGAATGAAATGAAAAAACATATATGGCCCACAATAAAGCAACAGCAACATACAATACATAATTATTAGTTAAAATGATTTGTAAAACTAACATTGTAAGGACTCTAGAATATACTTGTCTGTATATAACTCCTCACTAGTGTTAGACTATTTAGTATTTATCATACATATACACACACATACCACATGCACATTGATACACAGAGCCTAAAATATCTCCACTTCAAGTAAAAAAACATTTTCCTTATCTGCAACACTGAGCAGACTAGTAACATTTATCCTTATTGGCTACTAACTTTTCTCCCCTGACGTGATATTTTTCCTATACTGTATATATATATATATATATATATATATATATACACACGTGTGTGTGTGTGTGTGTGTGTGTATGTAAACACTTTCATGGCACTATTTTGACGAATACCTGGAACTCTCAGGTTTTTCACACCTTGTGCCACAATGTATTGACATGTTGGGGTTCAGTACTCTAAAGGAGGGTCAGAGACCCCCTGAAATATCAATACATTTTGACCAAATGTGTGAAAAGCCTGAGAGTGCCAGTGTTATTTACATATACAGGTAGCCCTCAGTTTACGCCGGGGTTAGGTTCCAGAAGGAAAGGTTGTAAATCAAAACCGTTGTAAATTGAAACCCAGTTTATAATGTAAGTCAATGGGAAGTGAGGGAGATAGGTTCCAGGCCTGTTCGAGGCCCCTCTCAAAATTGTCATAAGTAAAACCTAATACATTTATTTTTAAAGCTTTGAAATGAAGACTTTAAATGCTAAACAGCATTATAAACCTAATAAAATAATCACACAACACAGAATATATAATTAAACTAAGTTAAATGAACAAAAACATTTGCTAAACAGTATTATAAACCTAATAAAATAATCACACAACAGACTTCACTTGCATTTTTCTGCAAACAGTTCTTTCTATGCATTCCAATCTGGACTGATTTATAGACAGGAAGATCTTGCTCCTTTGAAATCTGCTTGATAGCTCAGGTCTGGTTAAACTGATTAATTTCAGCTTGCTTGGCTTTGCTGCAACACAAGCGGACAGCTCCACCTACTGGCTATTTTAATAAATGCACTGCTTCTCAATGCTTTTCAATAGCAGTCACATGACTGGAAAAAAAGGTTGTTATTCTGAAACGGTGTAAATTGAACCGTTGTAAAACGAGGGCCACCTGTATTTGTGTGTGTATAGTATTTAAGGCTGTCTAGTGTTTCAAAAATAAACATGTATGCTGGCACATTGGGAATCAGAGCAAAAGGTAAAGCAAGCATAAGATAGCTTTAATAGCCACTTGGAAGTAGCTGATTGTTTGTTTAATCATTGCAGCCATTTGGGCAAATGAATTTCCTCTGCAGGTACTTTCAGGCAGTCGACACACAATTATTTCATACACAAGAAGCCAATCCGCACTAAAACCCAAGCTATTTGCTATGCTTGTCTAAGTATGCTAGACCAAATCTGAAAGTGCGCAATTATAGTTAAGTAACTGCTTTTCTTGAATATGGAGAACATAAAGAATGACTTTATAGAAGCAATAGTCATTCATTACTAGGAGTAAAAGCCTTCTGAACAATGTTATCTCTCTGGGATTGGAAGTCAATGCTATAAAAATCAAACTAAGAACATTGAACAAGGTCTTCAAGTAAGAAAAACTTATCAGTCTTAAAAAGCCACATCCAAGGTTTGTAAAGGGGTAATTTCTTGCACAAAAACCAACAATGTGTTAAATGAGGTACAGCACAGAATAGATTCAGTTCCTGTCTGGACTGCAGTTCCTATCATAGCCTGGCCGTATGGAAGCAGGGACTATGCCACCATATGTTTGCAACCTGATATGACTAATATAAATGCAATCTAAGATAAGGTTTTATTCCTACAGACACCCATTGTAAGTTGTAGCAAACATAAGGAGCTCTTGTCACAAGAGTTAAAAGTTGCAATCAATGCCTATGCGAAGAAACAGACTGTCCAAGGTTAGAAAAAGTCATAATATCAGAATTTGTGTATTCTCTTCCATTAGGTCAAAACTTGAATTCATTTGTTTTTTTCTTTCTCTAGGGCTGTTTTGTACTGACTCTAAAAACATTTGTAAAAATACAAGCAAAAAAAATAAAGTGTCTGCTCATTTATCTCTAAAGTCAGCAGGCTCTCACTTCTTTATCACCTTGGGCCCCATTACATATGCGGCGTTGCCCACAAAATGCGGCAATGCCGTTTTTTGCACGGGATTAGTATCCTATATACAGCGCCGCATATAAATGCGGCACGTATATTTCACCCGCAATTTTTACTCCCATAGGCTAACATGGGACAGCGTCGCAAGTCGGTATCCAATATTCAGCGCAAATCTTACTCCATTTTTACCTCGCCATAAAAGGCAGCCGTAGCAAGCCTTGCACTGAGTATTGGAGCACCGTAACTCCCGAAAATGCCTGCAAAAATAAACGAACACCTAAAGCATGCGCAATGTCTATCTACCTGTCAACCGCAATCCCCCACTGCAGTAACGAATAAAGTGTATTAACCACTAAATCCGCCAACCCCAACATCGCAAACTACCTATTAAAACTATTAACCCCTAATCCGCCATTAACCCATAACACAAAGTACCTATTAAAACTATTAACCCCTAAACCGCCAAAGCCCACAACGCAATAAACCTATTAAAGTATTAACCCCTAAACTGCCAAAGCCCACAACGCAATAAACCTATTAAAGTATTAACCCCTAAACCGCCAAAGCCCACAACGCAATAAACCTAACCCCTAACCTAACCCCCCTAAACTAACACCCCCTAAATGAACCCAAATTACCTCATTTACAAAATACTAAAGTTACTATTAAATTAAAAAAACTAACACTACTTTAAAAATACAAATAAACTAAGTATAATTTAAAGGGACAGTTAAATCAAAATTCTGGAGTAGACTGTCCCTTTAAGCTACAATTACATAAAATAAAAAAATCTAAGATTACATAAAATAAAAAATATTATACCTAATCCCTATGAAAATAAAAAGCCCCTTCAAAATAAAAACACCCCCTACTCTAATAAACTACCAGTAGCCCTTAAAAGGGCTTTTTGCAGGGCATTATCCCAAGATTATCAGCTCTTTTACAACAAAATACACAAATTGCCCCCCTAACAGTAAAACCCCCCACCCACCAAACCCTCCCAAATAAAATAACCTAACACTAAAAACCCTAAACTACATATTGCCCTGAAAAGGGCATTTGTTGGGCATTGACATTAAAAGGGCATTTAGCTCTTTTACTGCCCACCCTAAATAAATAAAATAAAAAACAAAAACCTTAAAAAACACTAAGTCTAAGCCCCAGGTTGCTACTCACCGTTCCTGAGAAGGTCCTGTTCCAGCCGGTGAAGTCTTCTTCCAAGCGGCAACCTCTTCTTCTTCCTGGAACATCGTTCGCGGAGCGGAGCTGAAGACTGAAGACCACGGAGCTGAAGACCGGTGACCCTGGAACTGAAGACCGGTGACCGCGGAGCCATGGAGCGTGGAGGATCCTCTTCGTACGATCTTCGATTAAAAATGGCATCCCTTGAATTCCTATTGGCTGATTTGATTCTTCAAATTCAAATCAGCCAATAGGATGAAAGCTACTTAAATCCTATTGGCTGTTCAAATCAGCCAATAGGATGAGAGCTACTGAAATTATATTGGCTATTCAAATCAGCCAATAGAATTTCAGTAGCTCTCATCCGATTGGCTGATTTGAACAGCCAATAGGATTTGAGTAGCTTTCATCCTATTGGCCGATTTGAATTTGAAGAATCAAATCAGCCAATAGGAATTCAAGGGGACGTTATTTTTAATTGTGTCCCTTGAAATCTCTATCCAGTGTGCGGCGAAGATCGTACAAAGAGGATCCTCCACGCTCCATGGCTCTGCGGTCGCCAGTCTTCAGTTCCAGGGTCTTCAGTCTTCAGCCCCACGATCTTTAGTCTTCCGCTCCGTGAAGGATGTTCCAGGAAGAAGAAAGAAGAGGTCGCTGCTTGAAAGAAGACTTCACCGCCTAGAACAGGACCTTCTCAGCCGGACTTCCGGAATGGTGAGTAGCAACCTGGGGCTTAGACTTAGGGTTTTTTGAGGGTTTTTTTTATGTTATTTAGATAGGGTGAGCAGTAAAAGAGCTAAATGCCCTTTTAAGGGCACTGCCCAACAAATGCACTTTTCAGGGCAATGGGTAGTTTAGGGTTTTTAGTGTTAGGTTATTTTATTTGGGGGGGGGTTTGGTGGGTGGGGGGGGGTTTACTGTTAGGGAGGGGGCTTTGTGTATTTTGTTGTAAAAGAGCTGATTATCTTGGGGCAATGCCCTGCAAAAAGCCCTTTTAAGGGCTACTGGTAGTTTATTAGAGTAGGGGGTGTTTTTATTTGGGGGGGCTTTTTTATTTTCATAGGGAACAGGTATAATTTTTAAAAATTTGGTAATTTTCTTTTTTTATTTTATGTAATCTTAGATTTTTTTTATTTTCTGTAATTGTAGCTAAAAAGGGACAGTCTACTCCAGAATTTTGATTAGACTGTCCCTTTAAAAATACAAATAAACTAAGTATAAATTAAAGTAGTGTTAGGTTTTTTAATTTAATAGTAACTTTAGTATTTTGCAAATTAGGTAATTTGGGTTCATTTAGGGGGTGTTAGGTAAGGGGGGTTAGGTTAGGGGTTAGGTTTATTGCATTGTGGGCTTTGGCGGTTTAGGGGTTAAAACTTTAATAGGTTTATTGCGTTGTGGGCTTTGGCGGTTTAGGGGTTAACAGTTTTAATAGGTAGTTTGCGTTGTGGGTTAATGGTGAATTAGGCGTTAATAGTTTTAATAGGTAGTTTGCAATGTTGGGGTTGGCGGATGTAGGGCTTAATAATTTAGTTATTACTTGTGGTGTGGGTTTGATAGCGGATATAGGGGTTAATAGTTTAATTAGGCTTATTGAACTGTGGGGGGTTGTCGGTTTAGGGGTTAATACATTTATTATTAGTAGTGAGAGGGGGGGTTGCGGATATAGGGTTTTTTACGTCTCAGGCTTATTTTTGGGAGGCGTGTTAGACTGTTACGGGAGATTTGATATTTTCTTTACTTTACTTAGGCGCCGGCAGTTTCTAAAGTGCCGTAAGTCACTGGCAACTCCAGATGTCCTGAAATATATTATTTACACTCATTTCTGGACATCGCTAGTTTATCAGACTTACGGCACTTTATGAACTGCCGGCGGGGTTTATGTAATACCCCGATGTGTGAGGTGAAATCAAGGGCGGCACAGGTTGCAGCGCTTGCGCTGAAGCCTGCGCCATATATGTAATCTCGCCCCTTATGTCCTTTTCCTTTTTTTTTTTTCTTTCTCCTCCCCAGTATTTCTATTGTCCAATCCCTTCACACACTCAACTTTCCAATTCCCTATTTAAAGGGACAGTCTTCACCAGAATTGTTATTTTTTAAAAAGATAGATAATGCCTTTACTACCCATTCCCTAGCTTTGCACAATCAACATTGTTATATTAATATACTTTATAACCTTTACACCTCTACCTGTTTCTAATCCACTAAAGACACCCTCTTATCACATGCTTTTTTTATTTGCTTTTCACAACAGGGGAGTGCTATTTCATGTGAGCCATATAGATAACATTGTGCTAATGCCCGGGGGTTGTGGCAGACACTGCACTAATTGGATAAAATGTAAGCCAATAGATAATAAATAAAAGTCATGTGATCAGGGGGCTGTCAGAAAAGACTTAGATACAAGGTAATCACAGAGGTAAAAAAGTATATTAATAGAACTGTGTTGTTTATGCAAAACTAAAGAATGGGTAATAAAGGCTTTATCTATCTTTTTTTCAAAAATAAAAAATGATGGAGTAGACTGTCTCTTTAAAATGTTATTTCACTTTGTTCTTTAATCTCCTATACTCTCTTCAGTCTTTTTCCACTCACTCTTCCGAAGTCCATTTGTCATTTGCACACCAGCACTGCACAGTGAATTTATCCTTTAGAGTTTGATAACATCCCACCTAAAGAGCAAGCAACCAGAAACAGAGGCGCTGCTTTCTCATTACTTGCTGAGAGTGGGGCTACTACAGGACCCATAGGTCAGCTCCCAGGTGATTTATGCTGGGAAGAAGGGGGCTGTAACAGAGACTATATCCCCCTGCACCACACAAATGCATCCCTCTCCCCTCAATACATATACAAAGCACTACTGTAATGAATGATGTGATCACCCACTTTTAAATGATGGGTATCATGCACCTTTATGTAACCAATTATTAAAGAAAAGGTAATCATCAGACTAGTAAGTGATCGGTGGTATGCGCTCTAAAAGAGACTCTAACTTGGCTATATATGCACCATAATGTGATATGCATCCCTTCCCCAATTTTGAAACATGCCTGTCTTTTTAATGAGAAGACACACAGGTGGCAACAACAGTCTATATGGCTACAGCAATCACCTGATCAAACAATATGTATATGGATACAATTATGTGGAGTAGGGTTGCTATGCCATGACAGCTGAAATGCACACTGTGAAATAGAGCCAAGGACATTCACTACTGGTTTGGTAACATTGTTCCAATTTACAGTAAATTGGGACTCCTTGGTACCTAACCTGGACTGATGTACGGTACTGGCATTTGCCTGTAAACTGATTTTTACTCTGGTGAACCCTTTGGTACCTAGCCTGAGCTCTGCCTGTTTTAATGTTTTATCTATGCCTGTGCCTAGCCCTAGATATTCCCTGTGTTTTACCCTTGTCTATTGTCTAGACTTGGCTGTACTGGGTTAAGTCCTGTTGCTTTGTTTTGCTCTAAGTGATCTGTACTAAAATTAATTTTTTATTAAATTGTATTTGTTCCTGATGTGTTCATTTCTTTCTTATGCTACCCCTAGGATATGCACTATTATCAAAATAATTACAGAGGTGTGAGACCTCTTATTCGAAAAGGCAACTCTCCACTTTTAAATGAGTGTCTAGCACCCACCTGACAAGAGACTATACTAACAATACAAATATGTCTCAGCATTGGTCTAATTTTTATTTTTTACAATTTCAAACAAGCCATTATCAGAGCCCCATCCATAGAGATACTGTATATTGTAAGATCCCTTCATTTGAAAGAGAAAGGGTCTCATAATTCAAATAAAGGGTTGTTAAGTGCTGGTGTTGGGGAAAGTGCAGACTAGTTCTCACTATATTACTGAAAAATGGAAACTTATGCACGAGAATGCAGTAGAATAATAACAGTGTTTACTATGAACATATTGCAATAACATTAATTAGTGATTAAACTATAAATGCATTACTTATCTTCGGGTTTTGGCTAAGGTGATAATAGCATGCAACAAAGCTGAGAGTCATCATTCAGTGGAAAACAGGCAGATGCTGTATCAAACTTCTCTCTGAGATGTTGACCAAAACTTTATTGATCCCCTCTTAGCAATTCTAATAATTAAATTTTAGCAGGCATGTCTAAAATTGTGTCAATCATATTATTTTATTTAGCGAGCATTTAGCAAAAATAAGAGTGTTCTCGTAACAATCCAATATTCTCACACTAGTGTGGTAGTACTCTCTCTTTTAGAATGTGGCACCCCCCCTTTCTAGATAATAACACTGCTTGCGAACAGAACAGCAGAGTGAAATACAAGTTTAACATGTCTTAAAGGCATTACTCTTAGAGGCATATATGTGTTTTGTGATATATATATATATATATATATATATATATATATATGTATATATATAGGTATATATATATATATATATATATATATATATATATATATATATTCACCAAAGTTTCAAAAATGTGCGCACATAGAGTCCCAATATAAAGTTCAAAAAGCCAGTTCAATAATGATGAAAATAAACACAGTACCTTGCACCTGCTGTAAGATCATCTCCCGGAGTGTGAGAGATGTATGGCGGTATGGGAGACCTGCAGCTGCAGCGCCCAGAGCTTGTCCGTAGAGCTCCAATAGAAGATAGAAATCCAAGGTGGGTGGGTGCCAATAGCGCAAAAAAGTACTCTTCAATGTTAGTATAAAAACTTGATGTTTATTAGTAAAAGGGTAAAAACATGACAGCAATAGCAGCTGTAAGAAGCACTAAAAACACAATGCCAGCGTTCAGACCTTGCGTGAGGTCTGAACGCTGGCATTGTGTTTTTAGTGCTTCTTACAGATTACAAGTGGTGTGCTATTGGATTTTTTTTCTTGCATGCTAACTGCGCTCAAAGTAAACTTTTAATGCGTCTAAGTTAACAAACAAATTACTAGTTGAAAGTTCTAACTTCAGGACTTTGGATATCACAACCGAGTTAAAGGGAAAGTTTCAAGTGAAAATTAAACTTTTAGGTATCAGATAGGGCGTGCAATTTTAAACAACTTTCCAATGTACTTTTCAATCAAATTTGCTTTGTTCTCTTGGAATTCTTTGTTGAAAGCTGAACCTAGATAGGCTCAAATTGATTTTTAAACCATTGAAGATCATCTCTGATAGTTCATGTGTGCCATATAGATAACATTGTGCTCACTCCTGTAGAGTTATTTATGAATCAGCACTGACTGGCTACAATGCAAGTCTGTCAAAAGAACTGAGATAAGGGGGCAGTCTACAGAGGCTTAGATACAAGGTAATCACAGAGGTAAAAAGTATATTAATATAACCGTGTTGTTTATGCAAAACTGGGGAATGAGTAATAAAGGGATTATTTATCTTTTTAAACAATACAATTTTTCAAGTAGACTGTCTCTTTAACTTTGCCCCATAGACTTCAATGAAGTGCACTTTAAAATAAAATTACACTTATTGCACGTATGCTAGCCCAACAAACATCAGAGCAACTGCACTAAACCCAAAGGAAGTTATGCATATTTTACACTTCAATGTTCTTCACATAGAAGAACATTTTCTATTTAAATATATATTTCTATATATGCATTATGCATCTGATGGGTTTTTTAAATATATATCTATACCTATATCTATATGAATGTATACAGGTATATTTAAAAATATAAATAACATTTTTTCCAAAGTGAAAAACATTAGGATGTGATATATTTACAGTAAAAACACAGTGAAACATAATAAAAAATATTAAAATCAATTCAAAATGATTTTTCATGTTTAAATGCATTTGAGTGGAAAGAGCTCCAAAGTGTATGTGTGTGAATATACTGTATGTATATACATGTGTAAATATGTGTTTATACATACATACATACATATATACACCTATAGATACATAAATACACACGTCATTTACTTTCTATTTCTAATGTATGCATGTTAGCACTGTTGCGATATTGCTTATTGTGACTTGCACTAACTTTAGCCACTTGCAATCTAGCCTATAATGTTTATGGCTTGATATCCCTTAAACATAAATATAAATGCCAGTACTCACCCTAATACTTATAAATAAAAAAAATAATATAACCAACATGTTCAGTGAATTGATAATTCTTTATCAAAACATGTAGATGAGTATGGAGTAATACTGTTTTTTTTATACACAGAGAAAGACTGAAACAATACTAAGTATACTAAGTGACCAAATGAGTTTATACTTGTTGAGCCCAGCATCAAAACACTAACTTTCAATGAACATAATCAAAATCACTGTCTGAATTGGTAATTGCCCTAGCAAATGGCCCGATTATATACTATTCTGCAAGCAAGATTAAATGTATTCATGCTGGAGAGTCTTCTGACAAAAATAGTATACAGCAAAAGAGGGCAGTGATCAACCTCAGAGAAATGTAAAATCAATATACAGTGTAAGCAATAATGTCAGGAGCTAATAAACTCAACATCTGTGCGTACCAGAGCGTCACCAAATTAGCTAGCATGTGTTCTAAATCACTTGCTTCACTGTGAATTTTTTTTAAATATAATTTAAGTTATGCATTTTTGAAAAATTGTAACAAATGTACTCCTGCTCTTAACGCCCACTACTAATAAACAGAACTGTACTTATTCTTTCAATATTCTTATTTTCTGCTGTTTCCTTTTGGTCACCCATCTGTAGTTTGCTGTACCTGCATATATTTTCGCATGTAAAGCAATAAATGCTAAGCCAGTACAAAATAAAAATAAAGTAAAATGACATATCTGACTGAGTCCACAGAGCGAATACACAGCAGGGGAAAGATATTTTGGAACACACTGCGATTGATGTGTGAAAAAACAACTCACGTTTTTTTTATCATATGGGCAAAGTAATGCTGTGTTTTGAATGGCGTCTAAGCTAAGTTAGGCATGGGACATATTCATTTCTACTGAAAGGATCATTAAACTCAAAAATCAAATGTCCCCATAAAATGTTTAATTAAGCATAGTAAAAACATTACGCAATGTACATGCATTATTTATTTTGCCCACTGTTCCTAAACCGTAACTCTAAAAATGGTGTTGTTTCTAATCCTCATAGAGAGGGAACTGCATACTTAAAAATGCCACTGTTTACCTGACCTTGCTACCTCCTGCACAGTTATCATGTGACCACTGCAGAAGCTTATTAAAATCTAACACTGATTGGCCAAAGCAGAGGAGATAAGATAAATATACTAAATATTCCCCTCAAGGGGAGTAAAGCTAGAGGGCTCAGACATTATAAAACCCTATAAATATTTGTGCAATTGCATATAAACATTTATAAAATATTTATTTTTATGCAACTCTTTTGCACAGCTTAAAGGGATATGAAACGGAAAAAAAAAGTTTTTATCAATCAAAAGATCGTTACAGTAAAATATTACTTACTAATACAGCTTTTGCACAGTTTTCTTTAATTTTATTTTAAATCCCTTTTTTTTTCAAAATACACCGTGGGACTCATATTCCTATCACAGTGGTCCACCCGGGTAGGAGCTCATGACGATGGACATGCGCAGTCGGAGCAACTGACATTGTTGCTTTCGTCAGCTTCACAGTGACCTCCCAGCATCACAAGAACGATATCTGTATGAGCAAATCCAGGACTAAGTCCTGGTCAGATCTTTGTCAAGAGGAATGGTGCACATACGATAAGTAGAAGCCTTTAAAGCACATGCGTTCAGGAGCTCGAAAATTAAGATGCAGGATGGACAATTCTGAATGGCGGAATTGTTGCTTATGGCGCAGCCCTTTTTTGTGGGCTGTCGCTTGTGACATAATTTGGACAATAATATTGTTAAAATAATAATATTTAGAAACTTTGTTTATAAAAAGAAGTGACTTTGATTATTATTAGCATTATCTGTCAGAATATATATCTATATCTATATATATATATATATATATATATATATATATATATATATATATATATATATTTTATGTGATTTTTTGCTCAGATTTATAATCCTTTAACCACAGATATATATACGCTAATTATTTTAATTGAATGTACCCTCTCTTTTTTATCTATTTATTTAATGTTAAAGGAACATTTAACATCACTTGTTTTTATGTAACAATTGTACGATCTTCCACGTCCAAAAAGCAAAATCTGTAACCTAGGTTTTCATAATGCTGCAGATTGACTAAATAAGCCATTTGATTCACAGAATTTGCAGGTTACAGAATTTGCTTTTTGACTTCCATAAGGATTATGGGACAAGCACAGTTTTTATACAAAAGGAAAAGGTGTTTAATGTCCTTGTCAGCAAGTGCTGACATGCTGTGTCACCCTATAAATATTTAGATTCATGACAATATACCACATAAACGATGTGACATGCTTCTATGAAACTCAAAAGAAGTTGTTATTCCATTACGAATTTGTAAATGCATGTGAAATTTATATATTTAACACCTGATTATACATAAAATCACTGGACATTGCTTTGGTCCAAGATGCCAAGTAGTACTATCAAACAAAGAGCAATGAAATGCTATACACAGAAAGACTGAAACAATACACTGAATTAGAGAAAAGCCCAAATGAGACAAAGGGGTCAATTTATCAAGCTCCGAAAACAGAAGTTATGAAACAGCGCTCTAAAGACTAAATAACTTGTCCGCCTGCTCTGAGGCGGCAGGCAGAAATCAATACGATCGAATACAATCGGGTTGATTGAAACCCCCTGCTAACGGCCGATTAGCCCCGAATCTGCAGGAGGCGGCATTGCACCAGCAGTTCACAAGAACCGCTGGTGCAATGGTAAATGCAGACAGCGTATGCTGTCGGCATTTATCGATGTGCAGCAGACATGATCCGCTACATCGGATCATGTCCGCTGGCACCATAGTAAATAGGCCCCAAAGAATGAACAAGTATGACAACTTATTGTAACAGCAGAAAATACATTAATATCCAAAGACACCAATACTGAATAGAATGTGTGAAGATGTTTTTTTTTGTTGCCCTAGTATATGGTCTTGCATGTCATGTGAAATTAAATGATTTCTTATCATATGACCCTTACGGTGAAGGTGCATGCAATCACACATATTGAGAGAAGTAAATATTGCACTAATAAGAGGCCTGGTATATTGATTTGTTCAGGAATATTGATTTTGGTGCCAAAGAGAAATTATGATAGGTTAGTAAGAAAACCACAGTATTAATGTATATACAGTATATATATATATATATATATATATATATATATATGTGTGTGTGTGTGTGTGTGTGTTGTCAGATAGACAAAGTGAAAAGATAAAGCAGAAATAGCTTATTACAATGAGGGTGAATTAGTTTAATATCGCCAGTGTACATTTTAATAAACCAATACAATTAAATTGTTGGTGACACTGTGATTAATTCAGTCATAATTTGACTGCTTTCTTTTTGAGAATATAAAAGAATCTTAGATAAAGCGCTAAAGAAAATTTAAAGCAGATCTCAGGCAATTGTGGATGCTGGGGTGTCACAGAGCCATGAACATATACCCTGGTGCCCCTCAAGTCCTGAGTGGGGAATAGCACTGCTGTCCTATTTGTGGCATGGACTGGTAAAGCAGCTAGTAACGTTCATCAAGCCACAGCACACTTGTGGCCGCCATCACTCTCGTTCACCTTCCCTCAATTCCCTGCATTCAAAGCTCATTAAGGGGACAACCGTGGGGTTAATTACTGCTGCTTGTGCTACCTGTCACATGAGGAAATAACCTTTTGAGTATGTCACTGGCAATCAATGTGTTAAGTAACTACTGGATACTTGTTAATGACAATAAAAATAGTGAAATCAATGATGCATCTCTATTAGGGGTCATCTGTGGGTAAAAACATACAAGAAGCAGTAATTTAACCACCTGACTGCTCACAGCAGTAATTTAAGATTTTAGTTATTTGAAACCGTTTCAGGCAATCAATAGGTTAAAGTGATGGTAAACTCTCCCCTTTTTAAAATCAGATCCAGAATGTTAGTGATCTTTAAGATGGAGTTTAATTCATCAGTTGTAATGAAGATGCGCTATAATTTACTTTTAAATATAGATATAAAATTTAAATTTCCCGCGCTCCGTTGCCCACTTCAAAAGTACATTTTTCTGTGAGTTAACGGTTTGAATTGTTACAACAAAGTGCCATATGGAGAGAGCGCTGATTGGACAACATTTCAAACCGTTAGCTCACATAAAAATTGACTATTGAAGTGGCCGCGGGAGCTTGGGGTATTTTAATTATATATCTACATTAAAAAGTAACTTATAGCGCATCTTCATTACAACTGAGGAATTTAACTCCATCTAAAATATCACTAACATTCCAAATCTGATTTTAAAAAAGGGAGAGTTTACCATCACTTTAAATCCTGGTTGAGTGGGTATTTCACCCAATCAAGGGCTTCACTGCTGATGTGTACTGTGCACCATTATGGGGTTAAAGCTTTCCTATGTGAGTTTAAAATAATCAAGTACTCGCTAACCATGTGTTTCAGGCAATAAACAGGTTTAAAATGTTTAAAAACTAAAACGTATATATATATATTCACTTACTACATGTGATTCCTGTTTTAAAGGTTCAGGAAATAATATGAACAGGAAAGGATCCTCTCTAAACAGTAGCCACAATGTAGCAATCACCTAATTATCTACAATGTCTGTGTATCCTGTAGCACTGGAACTAAGGGCCTAGAGACCAAACCCTGAAAAACATCCCCAAAAAATGATCTCTCTTCCACCAAAATGTATAGTAGGCCCTATGTACACACAACACTCAGATTCTTCCCTAAGACTGCCAGATAGTTATTTGTGATTCAGCACTCCATAGAACACCTTTATACTGCTACAGAGTCCAGTGGTGGCATGCTTTACCAATCCAGACAACCCTTGGCATTGTGCCTGCTGATGTGACGCTTGTGTACAGATGCTTAGTCATGGAAACCCATTTCCCAATACACAGTTGCTGATGTTGCTTTCAGAAATGGTTTTGAACTCTGTAGTGAGTGATGCAACAGATGATAGGCAATATGTATGTGCTATGTGCTTCTGCACTCAACAGCCCCTCTCTGTGAGTTTGCTTGGTCTACTACTTAGTGACTGAGTTGTTGGTGTTCCTAGATGCTTCCACTTCACAATAATAGCACTTATAGTTGACCGGGGGAAAGATCTAGTAGCAAAGGAATATAGAGGGCGCTAAAAGCTAAGTTCTCCACCACATTTAGTCAATTATGGAAATAAACACAATGGATTTAGGGTAACAACTTTACTATTGGATAAAATTAAAATGTAAATTTATTACAATACAATACATAAGAAAAAATAAAGGGACGTCTCCCTGATTTTAAAAAATATTAAAAAAGGACTGGAGTACCACCTTAAAAATATTTAAAAAAGGTATTTTGCATATGTTTGATTCGATACAATATAAATAAAGGTATCAGTCAAACTAAAAAACAGTCTGTCCCAATTTAGGATATATGGTTACAAAGTATCTTATAATAGCTGTTCACCAAATGTAGCAACTGTGACAGATAGGGTCGGCGTGAAAATCTTTAGAATATAGCCCCCTTTAGACGATGGAAGACACCTTAGTATCAGATCTTTTTTTTCCTCTTACTCACACTTTCTTTTCAGAGTAGCTTGCTGACGATTTTTTGGCTCACGGCTTTGGAGATTGGACACAGGCAAACAGCGTCTCCCAATGTTGATCACCTTTGCTGGTGTCGGCTGAACCCGGTCAGCGTGAATGAAGACTGCTCGTTACTCCAGCGTTTGTAGTGCGCCAAATTGATCCCAATACAAAGGGGATAAAAGAGATTCACACACCCGCACTTAGCGTGATACACGCGCGGGCAAGGATATAGAAAGCTAGGTACCTAGATTTTCAAATTGTGATTAAAGTCCTTAGCAGGATACAACACAGATACAATCTACGCGTTTCACCCGTTAGATAGGGCTTTTTCAAGATCTAGAAGAAAGATCTAGTAGGCAAGACATTACACAAACTGACTTGTGGTAAAGGTGGCATCCTATGACAGTTTAAAGTCACTAAGCTCATAAGAATTACACATTGTTCTGCCAACGTTTGTTTTATGGCTGTGGGCTGAATTATATGCACTTGTAAGCAATGGGTGTGTTGGAAACACCTGAACTCAATAAGTAGTGAGGGTGTACACATACTTTTACTGTATTCAAACTATTGTTGAATACTTTTCTGTTTGCTGGTGTGGAAAGTTAAAAATTAGCTTTGTTGAGTATCTTTTTCACTCCCAGTAGTACTTGTGCAGACCACAGTATTGGTGTGGGAGAGTGCACTCCTTGCTTTGAATTGGGCAGCAGTATGGCATGTGATTGGTTGAACTGTCTGCCAAGACAAAATGTAAAATAAAGATATGGAGGTATAGCCAGGGTAACCCCTGCACAGGCATCCCATGGAGTAAAGAAATATACTCTGCAAAGTTATTTTTAAGCTTATAACACCTGAAATCAGGTCAGTTTTAACCAATGGTTGAACTATGTTGAAAAATAAAATAATATTAACTGTCTCTTAAACTTTAAAGGGACAGCGTACTGTGATGTTGTTTTTCCCTTTTAATATGTTCCCAATGATCCATTTTACCTGCTTGAGTGTATTAGAATATAAAGTTTGCTTACCTTTCTTTTGTTATTTAAAATAGTTTATTTTTCCTGTTGTATATACTATAAATCACAAAACATAATTAATGGTTAAGCAGGTTTAGAATAAATCCCGCTCCTAGTTGAGGGTGAGACAGAGGGCTACCAAAAAGTTAATTTTTCCATTGTTTTCTCTAAATCAGTGCTTTTTAAACTGTGTGTCGTGACACATTAGTGTGTCAGCGGCAGTGTGTAGGTGTGTCCCTGCTTCAGCACAAATTGTTTTGAATTTTGTTTTTAAATTTTTTTTTTGGTTTCTGACTTTCTGCCTGCCTGCTAGGCATATCACATGATTGACACGTGATTGATACCTAGTGGGTCACAGATCATCCTAACCTATTTGCGCAGCTCAGTGGGAACTGAAATTATTTCCATTGGCGGCTTTGGCAACAAATTGACTCCTGACTGCACGTGTAGTCTCCTCAATCAGATCATGACTGCATGTGTAGTTAGTGAGTGGGAGAGCAGTGTGTTTGCAGCCCGGGCAGTAGTCAGTTGGACTCACAGAGCTCTGAGGGTGGCAGCTTAAACCCTGAGCTGAAGTCAGAAGTCAAAGTGGTTTTTTTTTTGCAGCTAGCTCCCAGTAGTGCATTGCTGCTCCTGCTCATGATATATGGATAGGAAGTGGAAGCCTAAATATGTGAGTATCTTTATCTAATATTCAACCAAATATTTAGAAACTGTGTTCATCCCATCAACCTCATATACAGCCCATTAAAATAGTAAGTAGCTATTGGTTTTATTAAACTTTTTTAATTCTTGCCCATACATACTGTTACTTGTAAATACATTTTGTTATTATATAATTTATGTATGTGTCCGTATCTCTTAAAACAAGGTAGCTTAACCTCCGATTTGCTAGTAAAACTGAATTACTGTGTCGCAAAATGATGTAGGTCTAAAAAGTGTGTCACCAACATGAAAAGTTTGGAAGGATCTGCTCTAAATGCTGATAATCTAGCTCTCCGTTCAGGTGAGATGATCTAAAACATCTCGTCGGTATGATGAGACCTCTCAAAAAATTGTGTTCAGCTAGCTCCAAGTAGTGCATTTCTACTTCTTTAACAAGGAATACCAAGAGAATGAAGCAAATTAGATAATAAAATTAAACTGGAAAGTTTTTTAAAATCGTATTCTCTATCTTAATCAAGTTTCATTTTAACTTTTATGTACCTTTAAAAGGACCAGTAAATAAAGAATATTTGCATAATCGACAAATGCATACTAAAAAGACAATGCAATAACACTTTGTCTGAACTTCAAATGAGTAGATTTTTTAAGTCAAATTCCACAAGTTATGTCTATTTCCACTCCCGTGTCATATGACAGCCATCAGCCAATCACAAATGCATATATGTATAGTCTGTGAATTCTTGCACATGCTCAGTAGGAGCTGGTGACTTAAAAAGTGTAAATATAAAAAGACTGTGCACATTTTGCTAATGGAAGTAAATTATGAAAGTTTAATTTTGACTACAGTGTCCCTTTAATAAGGTAAAAAGATATGGAATAATTCTACAAGTAAGGTGTTATACTCTTTACCAGAGACAGGATGTTCACACAGTTATTCAGCTGGACAGAAATCTTATCCAGTGATTTCTTTTATGAACACCAAGGGCAAACACCACTGCCAAAACATGGTCATTACAAAGCCTAGACAGATGCTCACTAACCGCCAAACCCTCCTAGACCACTTCCTGTAAATTGAAATTAAATAGCACAGGAACCTATTTCATTTTGGAGAACCCCATTTCAAAGTTAAAAGGTTTTCATTACAAAACCCTCCGGTGTATAAACTATTACTGTGTTTCTTTAACAAAATTAACAAATGGCGTATTACTTACTGTACATACAATGTCCTTTTTTATAGCTTGGTGGCTTCTAATATGCTTGTAATTAAATGTGAAAAGGGGGAGAAAAAAACTGAAAACTTCTCCCTCATCATCCTCACTGGTTTCCTTTGCAGAATGATACCTAGGTCATAACCCACCCTATATTTAAACTGGGTTCAAGCTAGGTCCAGACTGTCCTGTTGCATAACATGTCACAATTACATTCAGAGGGTTTCATTTAATACGCATTAAAGGGAGATGGTACGTTATATGACTATAATGTGTTCCCAATGATCCATTTGACCTGCTGAAGTGTATTAAAGTGTGTTGTACAAGCAGTTCATTTACCTCTGTTTTGTCTTTTGAAACAGCTGATTTTGCCTGTTGAAACCACCATCTATACTACTAATATGAACACTGCCGTATTTTTTTAAAATGCTTTGTAAACAGGGAACAGCAGCATAAATCAACCTCCCAGTAGCGAGTAGGAAATTTTTGTATCTGAAATAGCTGGTTTTGCTAATTGAACTCCCCAGTCATAATTAACATTTCCATACCTAACTATTAGGCTTTGCATATAAAGAAAGATAACACAAGCAGGTCTGTTCTTTCTGCAGACTAAGCCCATCTAAAAGTGATAGTGGTGTTTTTTTATGAGCAAACCAGCTATTTACAATATAAGATAAGCATGAATGAACAACATCCTATACATTTAATACTCTGCAGCAGATATAAAAAGTAACTGGGAACACATTAAGGGGAAATACATTTTACAGTTCAGTGTCCATTTAATTCATATGATAGAGAAATAATAAATGGTTAAATATCTTAATTGTGATGGGGTCCAATTAACCCCTTAACGCCGTTAGGACGTTCCATGCCGTCCTAACTGCGTTGGGCTTTAGCACATTTAGGACAGCATGGAACGTCCTAGCCATTCTGCTGTACTGAAGCAGCTGCGACTTAATTACTGAGATCGTGGACTGGAGGCGTACCTAGCGTCATAGGCACTCCCCCCAGACTTGATCCCATCATTGAAATCATGTGATCGCATGTACAATTGCGTGATTTAAATTTTTTACTAATTTGTTTACATTGGAAATTTATTCCGATGTAACAAATTAGTACCGACAAAAGAGGGGTTAAAGCTAGTTAAATTGGTATTGAAAACAATAATAAATACATGTTTGTGCACAGCTCATCATAGAAACCAGCTCACTGACTGAAAAAAATAACTCCCAAATATCTATTGGTAGCCAAGGACACTCCTCCACCAGCAAGATGAACACCTGTTTTTTTTCAAAAATCCATAACACATTTGAATATACCCAATCAGAAATGCAGCAAACCAAGGAATGACTTCAATATCCCTTTAATGCATTAAACGCAAATTCATTTTATGTATAAAACTTTCAATTTAGTTTAGTCTGAAATCAAGCTGTGAGTCATGTATTCAACACCCCCCCCCCACATACATACACATTCAACTAAATCAAGACATAACAGTTGTTACAATGCTACATGCCAGCCAAAGCTAAGCATCTACTAATTGGGTAACACTAACAAATATACAGAAGAATTGTGAGGGGGCGGGCTATGTAAGTTTTGTATCTTTACATTTAAATAACCAATAACATATTGTTGTTTTTTCACTTAAAGGGATAGTAAACCCCAAAATTTTCTTTTATGGTTCAGATAGACTATACAATTTTGAACAACTTTCAAATTGACTTCTATTATCAAATTTGCTTCATTCTCTTGTTATCCATTGCTGAAGGGACAGCATTGCACTACTGACAGGAAGCTGAACACATCTAGTTATCCAATCACAAGAGACAAATGTGTGCAGGACCAATTAGCAGCAGCTCCCACTAGTGTATGATATGTGTGTATTCATTTTTAACAAGGGATACTAAGAGAACGAAGCACATTTGAAAATATAAGTGAATTAAAAGTGTCTTGAAGTTGCATGCTCTATCTAAATCATGCAAGTTTAATTTTGACTTTCCTATCCCTTTAATAATAAAACTTTTTTTTTTTTTTTTTGCTGCACTACATATTCAATTTTTGCATGACAACATGATAACATTACCTTTAATAAACAGTCATTCAGAAGTATAGAATTAAACTGGTTACTTTGTAATCCATCATCAGTTGTACGTCTGCTGCATGATTTGATGAGATAAGAATATTTCTCAGCCACACATAGTGAGTATTTTTTAAGCCACAGTCCATAGATATGAAACATATATGACAACCAGAAAGCAACATGATATCCTATATACTGTACCTGAACTTAACAAGCTCATTAGTGCCCTGTTTTATAAATGACGAGTGACAGCAAAGAAGATGAAAACTGAGCCGCAGTTGTACAGTTGGAGGGAAGATTGCAAGCTTTTGTGGTTCTGTCTTTTTTTACAAAACTACATTAGTGCTGTGTGTCTTTATAACACAAGAAAATGTGTCAGTGTGAATTCTATTTATAACCCTTTTCATTTATATTTACTATTTACTCATTTTGTACATTAAATGTCTTATTAATATGCAACATGCAAATCACAATGTTTCTGCACAATCCTAACAATGCAATTCCCTTTTCCAGCAGCATTTTTGTGAGTCCTCAGCCATTTGAATAAGGGGTTATAAAGTTTATATATTATTATGTGTGTCTGCTGTAGTACCAGCTTAGGGCCCTAGTGGCAGCAAAAATGGCAGTTTGTGTCTGTCAGTCTATAATATGATGCCCATATAGTCCTCAGAACAGATGGCACTATTTTTCTAATATAACAATTTTAAAGCTTCTGACTCCCAGCGCTACAGGGTCACATGTGAGCTGAGTTCCCACCAGGGCTAATATTTGCATACAGTTATATATTTTAATGGTGCAGCATCAAACAGTTTGGTTGGATCCTGATGTAGGCTCTGTGATTATACACTGACCTTTCAATAAAAAGCACTCCTAATCCCTGCAGTGCCTAAGGGTTCGTGTTATGTTCACATTAGTGTCACAAAGCATTCTGGCTCAAAAGGACTTAACCATTTTCTATTAAACGGACATTTATTTTATAGTCCATAAAAAAAGGTTAAAGAGACATGAACACTTTGAGATTGCAATATAAAATGTTTAATTATTCATAGTACATATATATATATATATATATATATATATATATATATAGAGAAGAAAGTAAAATGTGTTCACTCAGTATACTGGGTAGACACAAGTGGCACTCTATAGTTGGCGCTAGTCTGTATTGTGTATGGTATAGTGGCAGCTATATAAGACAAGTACTGGTTGAGATGTGAAGTCCCAGTCAGTAAGTGAAAAATGTGTATACAAGAGTAGATACAGCGCCTATATATCCATTTAAAATATGGGTGGTATATGGGAATATGAATGAGAACTAGAGCTAATTATTAGAAAAATAATAGCAATTAAAAGAATATTAAAAAAAAGATAGATTTTTAGAATCAATTATACTTGAAGAATGATGAATAGATTATGAAACAGTGTTCATATGAGTCTTTAGACAATATATAGTCCGTAGTAAATCTTCATAAGCAGTTGATATCAGTAAATAGATGGTATGTAATACCCTTACCAGATATTACCTCAATCTGATGAGGTAAGTATGCCGCACTGGGGGTATATACAGATGGTAGAATCTTCTCCTTGTATTTAGATGTGGTGCCTCTTGGGTTTTCGTAAGCCTCCTGGAGTATGCAGGGATATGTTTCTGGTTGTAGATAAATCCCTTGTACTTCCTTTGTGTTGGTAGTTAGCCTCTTGGAGTACCTTTTCTGTCTTGGTATACAATTGCAAGTCTTTTATCACTGGATCATTCAAGTATATTTCACTCCAGTACTTCTCATTGATTTGTGTCATTGTGGTGAAGAAAAGTACTGGAGTGAAATATACTTGAATGATCCAGTGATAAAAGACTTGCAATTGTATACCAAGACAGAAAAGGTACTCCAAGAGGCTAACTACCAACACAAAGGAAGTACAAGGGATTTATCTACAACCAGAAACATATCCCTGCATACTCCAGGAGGCTTACGAAAACCCAAGAGGCACCACATCAAAATACAAGGAGAAGATTCTACCATCTGTATATACCCCCAGTGCGGCATACTTACCTCATCAGATTGAGGTAATATCTGGTAAGGGTATTACATACCATCTATTTACTGATATCAACTGCTTATGAAGATTTACTACGGACTATATATTGTCTAAAGACTCATATGAACACTGTTTCATAATCTATTCATCATTCTTCAAGTATAATTGATTCTAAAAATCTATCTTTTTTTTAATATTCTTTTAATTGCTATTATTTTTCTAATAATTAGCTCTAGTTCTCATTCATATTCCCATATACCACCCATATTTTAAATGGATATATAGGCGCTGTATCTACTCTTGTATACACATATATATATATATATATATATATATGTGTGTGTGTGTGTGTGTGTGTGTGTGTGTGTGTGTGATTTTAGGACTTATTTTGCCCCGTTTTAACTCTGCAATCTGTGAGTTTCACAATTCTGAGAACTGGAATTGCACACTGAAGACTCGCACATAAATTGATTTAATGATAATTTGTGCAACGAAGATTTAAAAAAAAGAAAAGAAATAATAATAATAATAATATTAACTTATTTAGATTCATATTGGCTTACCCCTTTAATGACTTACTACCCTGTATTTTGTGTGTCCTTAACATGTTTTTGGTCCTGTAATAGCACGGGTCTCACATTTCTGGAGGCATCTGGCTATAGTGCAGCCTTGCCGCCAACATACAGGGTATGTTAGCTGTCATTAAGGTGTTAAATTTTATCTGGGTGATTAGTAAAATCAGCCAAGTGATGTGTCCATTATATAGGTCCTATGGAGAACATTGCAAAATGTGTGTGTGGGGGGGGGGGGGGGTGGCCATTGATAAATAATTGCAAATAAGGTGTTAATGTGTTCATTAAGTTTTCTCATTCATCCAACAAGTTAATTTCTTGCAAGACTATAGAAAATCCTTGTAATTACAAAGTGTTTATGGTCTTTTACCTGATATGTATAAATAAAAAGGTAGATTTATTGAAAAATCACCCTGAAAAAACATTAGGCATTAATAAAGTAATACAATAATAAAATAATGGGAAAGACATCATTTTTATTTTTAATGATTATTCACTAAAGAACTGGTGACACATTATGTAGTACAATAAAATGGTGAGCGATGAAAAGTTTCTACAGGGAGTGCAGAATTATTAGGCAAATGAGTATTTTGACCACATCATCCTCTTTATGCATGTTGTCTTACTCCAAGCTGTATAGGCTCGAAAGCCTACTACCAATTAAGCATATTAGGTGATGTGCATCTCTGTAATGAGAAGGGGTGTGGTCTAATGACATCAACACCCTATATCAGGTGTGCATAATTATTAGGCAACTTCCTTTCCTTTGGCAAAATGGGTCAAAAGAAGGACTTGACAGGCTCAGAAAAGTCAAAAATAGTGAGATATCTTGCAGAGGGATGCAGCACTCTTAAAATTGCAAAGCTTCTGAAGCGTGATCATCGAACAATCAAGCGTTTCATTCAAAATAGTCAACAGGGTCGCAAGAAGCGTGTGGAAAAACCAAGGCGCAAAATAACTGCCCATGAACTGAGAAAAGTCAAGCGTGCAGCTGCCAAGATGCCACTTGCCACCAGTTTGGCCATATTTCAGAGCTGCAACATCACTGGAGTGCCCAAAAGCACAAGGTGTGCAATACTCAGAGACATGGCCAAGGTAAGAAAGGCTGAAAGACGACCACCACTGAACAAGACACACAAGCTGAAACGTCAAGACTGGGCCAAGAAATATCTCAAGACTGATTTTTTCTAAGGTTTTATGGACTGATGAAATGAGAGTGAGTCTTGATGGGCCAGATGGATGGGCCCGTGGCTGGATTGGTAAAGGGCAGAGAGCTCCAGTCCGACTCAGACGCCAGCAAGGTGGAGGTGGAGTACTGGTTTGGGCTGGTATCATCAAAGATGAGCTTGTGGGGCCTTTTCGGGTTGAGGATGGAGTCAAGCTCAACTCCCAGTCCTACTGCCAGTTTCTGGAAGACACCTTCTTCAAGCAGTGGTACAGGAAGAAGTCTGCATCCTTCAAGAAAAACATGATTTTCATGCAGGACAATGCTCCATCACACGCGTCCAAGTACTCCACAGCGTGGCTGGCAAGAAAGGGTATAAAAGAAGAAAATCTAATGACATGGCCTCCTTGTTCACCTGATCTGAACCCCATTGAGAACCTGTGGTCCATCATCAAATGTGAGATTTAAAAGGAGGGAAAACAGTACACCTCTCTGAACAGTGTCTGGGAGGCTGTGGTTGCTGCTGCACGTAATGTTGATGGTGAACAGATCAAAACACTGACAGAATCCATGGATGGCAGGCTTTTGAGTGTCCATGCAAAGAAAGATGGCTATATTGGTCACTGATTTGTTTTTGTTTTGTTTTTGAATGTCAGAAATGTATATTTGTGAATGTTGAGATGTTATATTGGTTTCACTGGAAAAAATAAATAATTGAAATGGGTATATATTTGTTTTTTGTTAAGTTGCCTAATAATTATGCACTGTAATAGTCACCTGCACACACAGATATCCCCCTAAAATAGCTATAACTAAAAACAAACTAAAAACTACTTCCAAAACTATTCAGCTTTGATATTAATGAGTTTTTTGGGTTCATTGAGAACATGGTTGTTGTTCAATAATAAAATTAATCCTCAAAAATACAACTTGCCTAATAATTCTGCACTCCCTGTATATGTGACAACATGATGCATTGTATATAAACATAGGGCTACATAGGGAAGGGTAGGGTACAAGTGTTTTAGGTCGTCTAAACAAAAGTGCATTCTTATCTACAGAATACCACTTAACCTTTCACTGCTAGCAATACTTTTATATTTCTTTTTTTTTATCTCAAAGAGCAAAGTTAATTACAGTTGTGTCAGACAGGGCAGAGGGATCAGCACCACTTTTGTACACTGTGTAATAAAAAGGAATGTTACATTTTTTTAAAGTTAGGATCTGTAAAATTCTAAGGTATAGTAATATTTTAAAGATTCTGAATTTAGGGTACATGTAAATTACGTAAAGCCATTATTTTATACCAAATTTGGGGTGTGGGGCCTTCATTTCATGGGCTTTTACTAAGTTACTTGATGACTGCATGAGTCAATGGCCTCACTTTTTATATTTTACTAGATTTCTTCTGTCAGAGCTTTATTGTGATGTCATTAAACAGAAAACTGCCATATTATTTTTATTGCAGTTAGCTGCTGGTTTGCAATTGCCCATTTAAAGGGACAGTCTACACCAGAATTTTTTTTATTTTTTTTTTTTATTTTTTATTGAGGTTTTAAGAAAGATAATACAAGCAAGTGATTACATAAAGCATCATGCCAAACATAGAATTGACAGTTAGATAGTCACCATATAACATCGTCCATTAACACATATATTGCTTAAAAATAAAAATACAAATTGAGCATTGAACCTCAGGTTTCTGATAGAACATGACCTCCTAAAGTATAATAATATATGATATGGAATTAAAGTGCTTCCCCCAAAGAACTAACGAGGCCTCTTTTGGACCTCCTGGACTGCATTGTAGACATGATGGGGGACTTTAAGGAGGAGAGAGAAAAAAAATAATAATAAATAGGCCACTCTTGGACCTAAGGATTGAAATAATATGATATCTTATATATATTTAAAATTATATTATAGAAAAAGGATCATCATCCCTATAGTTAGTATTAGAAGGGGTCATAAACGTTCACATATGTCTGGAGGGAGACAAGACTAGGCTGACGCAAATTTATATTCAATTGTTGCATAGATCCAGCTAATGATCAGTATTTCACTTATGGTGTAGGCATATTGTAATGTAAGCTGTAGGTCTGTAGGGAGGTTTTCTTTACTGATGCAGACATACGGCAGACAAAGTTTATATTACTAGTTACATTATAGTGTAGGCCATCTAAAGCCTTTATTTAGCTATAAGATACCTTCATAAATATCAATATAAGGCAACTTTGGAATGGAACTACTATACCTGAACAAACAAGGCTATATATAGTAGTAATGGGAATGCATAAGTATTAAGTGCACAGCTCTTATAACAATCAAAAATATTAGCATGAGTGTGCAGAGGAGGTAACAACAGGGGTAACATGAGTACATGAGGATTATTGGGTACTATCATAGCTGCCACCTCAAACCATTATCCAATACAGAAGCAAATAACAACTTATAGTTAAGCAGTCAATGTGCTTCCAGCTTACCTAGTAAAAACACTGCCGTTCAACATATGACTTTGAACGGTCAGTGGATACCAGTCCAGGCAAAGCTCTCAGTTGGGAGGGCAGAGTCTGTGTTAACATAGGCTTTAAAACACATTGGAAGAATCAAAGTGCTGCGTCTGAATAAATGAGGGTGCATATGGTGATAATGAGAATACATGAGATTTAAGTACCCAGCTCTTACAATAAAGAAAAATTATTATTATTATAAACATTATTATTATAAACATGCAAAGGAGGCTATAAAAAGAGTTATACAGTTAAAGAAGATCTATATATTGCTGCCATGACTGCCATAACACTTCACTTCCCAGTATGAAAACACATACCAAACAGAAAGATAGATAACAAAAAGGGAGCAGTGGAACTTATATTAAGCATTCAATGTATTTCTGCATTAACTAACAAGATATCAAGTACATATGATAGATATAGTTCGACCGACTCAAGCAACTATCCCATATCTATCCTAGGTACTAAGAGTGAAGAGGGTCAGAGTACAAAGTAAAAATCCCAATCATTATGATAGAGCTTAACCCCCTGGCAGTCTGAGCTAATGGCAGACAGAATTAGGATCCTAGGACCCAATAATTATAGTGGCATCATAACGTTCAGTACAGTGAAATCTATGTACAACCATAAATGCCATAGCGTTGTCTGGCACATAGCCCTGTATGAAATATATTGCAAATGAAGTTCAATTAACATTGTCCATGACAAAGTAAAGACTGGTGTGTATCGTAATACTAGGGGAGCCATGCGACAGTAAAAAGCCCTGCATCAGTCCGGTATTGCTGAAAATATACATTAGCCGATTCCAGAGCGGTATGGAAGTACTCTCCTAGCCGCCTGTGGGCTCTGTTTCAACCATCCGGGCCCAAGACAGTACAGTCGGCTAGTACAATCCATGAATGGGCTTACATGCAAAATTAGTATAGATAGTACCTCCTCAATAGTCCATAACATTAGCCTCAGCGAGGTTACATGAGGTCCCGAAACAGCTCCTGCATCTGTCTCCCCAATGATTCCAAAATAAGGTTCCACTATGGAGGGCAATGTAGCAGGACTTATCGCTTCAATGAAGCGTTCAGGGACTACAGCCGCATCAGCTTCCCTGACTAGAGAGCATTGATCTGTGATCGGGTGGTTAAGGCTCCCTATTCCCAAATCTGCTGCACCAAACTGACCTGTTGAATTGTCCTGCAAAGCAATGGTGGGAGTTGAAAGGTCTGCGATCCAGACCTTGGGGCCGGCCGCATCCTGAGAGGCCGGGCTGCTCCAGATCAGCTCTGCACACTTGATAACCTGACCCGGTTGTTCTACATGTATCGGCTTGCTTAGAGGTAACAGCGGGCGGTCCAGGTGCAATATCCCCGTAGTATTAGAGCTCTTTATCAAGCAATCCACGTCCCGAGTTATTGCCTCTTTAAACTCCATAATGAGGGTTTGTATCTCCATAGCGATATCCTCCATGATGTTTTGCAATAAGCGCTATATAAAATAGCCTTAATTATTAGAGTAAGTTGAAAATAATGTTCATATGCTTCAGTTGAGCTTGTAACCCAGTATCTGGGGGGGGTATTATGCGGTAGCCCCAACTTCTCTGTGTCACAACTGCAGAGTAGGCCTCACTGGTCTCGTCATATAAAGCTGTTACACGGTTGAAAAGTCTAGTTGAAGAACATAGGTCAGGAACAAAGTTTAAGAATGCTTTCCAGAATCTTGCAGTCTTGTTATACTGTACCAGATAGTAATTTTACCTCTAAAATGAAATAAATATTCAGGAGCTCTTCAAAAACATGTCCTGCCGCAACAACTGTAGGCTCCGCCCCCTCCAGTCTACACCAGAATTTTTATTGTTTTAAAAGATAGATAATCCCTTTATTACCCATTCCCCAGTTTTGCATAACCAACACAGTTATAATAATATACTTTTAACCTCTGTGATTATCTTGTATCTAAGCCTCTGCAAACTGCCCCTTTATTTCAGTTAATTTGACAGACTTGCGGTTTAGCCAATCAGTGCCTGCTCCCAGATAACTTCACGTGCACAAGCACAGTGTTATCTATATGAAATACGTGAACTAACACCCTCTAGTGGAGAAAAACTGATAAAATGCATTCTGAAAAGAGGTGGCCTTCAAGGTCTAAGAAATTAGCATATGAACCTCCTAGGTTAAGCTTTCAACTAAGAACAAAGCAAAATTGGTGATAAAAGTAAATTGGAAAATTGTTTAAAATTACATGCTCTATCTGAATCATGAAAGTTTATTTTGGCCAAGACTGTCCCTTTAATATACGTATACAAAAGAAAAATAAGTGATTTTCGGTTTGATCACAAACTATTGTTTAATTATTATCAGCAACGGTTGTTGATGGGTCAATTTTCCATGTCAACGCAATCACAATCTGCATTTTTCATTGTCTATCGAAAGCACTTTTTTCATTCTCATTTTGGTGAAAAATATTCATATATTTAACTTACGGCAATTCTATTTTTCTGATCACAATCCAAATTCTTAGTACTTTTATGGGGCCACAGTTTACTTATCAAATTCAGCAGCTAAAAAGACATGATAAACTCCGGAAAACACTTTTTACGGAGCACCCTACATTTTTCAAATGTAAGATTAGTTTTGTTAATGGGCAAAACACACTGAAATTACCCGTCGCCATATTGGATGACGTCACCTAACAGATTCAAATGCCTCCTACTTGATCAAAGTTAAAAATAATAATAATAAAACTATTACACTAATAAAAATTAGTGAAATCCATAACCCAACACCATGCCCACTATAATACCTCCCAACATTTGTGGCTTGGTATTAGCGACTTAGAATATTGACAGGGGCCATTGATGTTTTGTGGGTGGAAATGTGCTGGAAGGGGATGGTATCATTATTGGATAGTGGGTGGGGTCTGAGTGGTCTGTGGGAGTGTTTGGGTGGTATATGGGCAGGGCTAAGGGAAATTGTGCAAATAGGGACATTACAGAGCTCAGAATTTGGGACTGTGTCTCTCAAATAGGGAACTTTTGGAGGTCTGCACTACATCAATAATACCCCTGTTCAAATCCCCTACTGAGCATAACAAGTTAATTGCTCACACATCTCTATTAGCATCACTACACAGTATTAAAACTATAGACATACAGGCCCTTCAACCTTTTATGTGATCATTAAACTCTAAAAAAATTTATTATGTTTGTCGTTAATCATGTACATTTGTAGAGATAACTTTTTCACAATGTTTATGAGAGGCAGCAACATTTTAGGATTGTAATCACTGGAAAAACATGGACAATACCAGTCAAGGCTCAGAAATTATCTGTTAGAAAAAAATATTGGGATCAACCCCTTTGTTAAGTTTCCAATCAGACTTTCAGACACTTTTCAAATATTTAGTAAACAGTCTTACAAATAACAATGAACAGCAATAGAAAATATTGTGTAATGAGTAACCTTTGTTGGTCAATTGTAATTCTACATTTGTAGTAATGAATGAATTTACTGTGGGCAATGAAACGCGTAGTGTGATTATTATTTTGATACACCCTTTTTGGAATGTTGTCTGTAGTACTAGAGTTTGAGTGCACTTCATGTTTTACTTACCAGCGATGTCATAAAAGTGACATTAGCTCAACATTTTATCTCCCAATTAAGTATTTAATAACAGTAAATAATACAGCAGCGAAAAATAGATCCATCAATTATTTTGCCTTTTTCTGCCATAACATAGCTCTGAATATTGTTTTAGCTCCACTAAAACTTAAGGGACAGTGTAGTGTAAAATTTGTTTCTCCTTAATGTGTTTCCAATTACTTAGTTTACCAGCTGCAGAGAGTAAAATGTAAGAGATATTGTTCTTTTATGTATATTTTTGCATATGAAACAACTGTTTCTGCTAACTGAAACCACAACCTAATAAAGTGGGCTGATCTAAGTTATTTGTCTAATTATTTACACAAAGTCCTCCTTATCTTCTTTTTTATTGTTTACCCAAAGGCCAGTGCATAAAGAGAACAATGGAAAATGAACATCAGTGCCTCTGATTTGATCTAAACCTTTTTGTTTACATGTTTTGTTTTGTAACCAGAATTAAAGTTCACAAATGTTCAGTATGAGTGGGGATACAAAAGGCCAAATCAGCAAATTCAAATGAGAAAATAAAGCTATTTGTAAACAATGTAATACACTCCAGCAGGTGAAATGGATAATTAGTAACACATTAAAAAGGAGAAAATATTAGTGTACACTGTCTCTTTAAGTATAGTAAAATGTATCTGAACCTGCAACATTCTGCACAGTAATTGGCAAGCTCAGATCACAAGCTCATTTGAAGCTGTCCCTAATTGGTCAAAGCAGATCAGGATCATGGATTTTACCAAGCTTTCCAAAGGGTATAACAGTAAATTGCTCATGATTCATACAACTGTGTAAATAGAGAGCTCTCCCTCACAGGCACCCCTATAGTACAAGTCACAAAGTACTGATGGTATGTCCTAATAGTAATAACGTGACATTTGTTGTCATGACTCAATGTATAAAAAGTATGATTGTCATTTCAGTAAAAGGAAATAGCCAGTAGCAAATAATACTATCTACTGAGAAACAAACACGGTTTTATTTTTTGCAGTGAGTGCTGCCTTCCAATCAGTATATAAATGGCCAGGTTCAGACATTCTTTTCCTGGTTTGTTCAGTACATTTAAAGTATATTAAAAGCAAATGATGGTATGACTACCTTTCAGTTCGTCTTTGTAATGCTCAAGCGTAGCATGAAATGCTATTACAGCTAATGGGTTCTACAGTTTGAGAAAATAATAAAAGTGGAAATATGCTGAAAAGCTGGCATTTTTAGATTGGGGACGGCACATGCTTTTATACCAGGTTTGCATTTGCAACATTGTATTATACACAGAAAATAAAATAAATGTTGAAAGCTCCAAACATCAGGAGAATGCATTACTGCTTCCAGTAAGTGGTACCAGATAATTATAGAAATTACAACCTCTAACCAACAAATGTTTTTTTGGTTTTTTTTTAGTTTTCTTTTCTGCCGTAACCAGGCACAGCGATACAGAAAACTGCCCAAACCCACACTTACCAAATACTTTATAATGTCAAACGTAGTTCAAGAACTTAATACTGTATTTATTGTCACACCATCAGACTTGGGGATATGGAGACCCAACTGTGCTTATTCTGTTTCTGTTCCAAAGGAACAAAGATTAGGCAAGTTTTCATTATCATTTCAAGTGTTATAGAGTTTAAAAGGACACTGAACCCAATTTTTTTCTTGTGTGATTCAGATAGAGCATGACATTTTAAGCAACTTTATAATTTACTTCTGTTATCAAGTTTTCTTCATTCTCTTGGTATCTTTATTTGAAATGCAAGAATGTAAGTTTAGATGCCGGCCCATTTTTGGTGAACAACCTTTGTTGTTCTTGCTGATTGGTGGATAAATTCATCCACCAATAAAAAAGTGCTGTCCAGAGTACTGAACAAAAAAAAAAAGCTTAGATGCCTTCTTTTTCAAATAAAGATAGCAAGAGAACGAAGAAAAATTGATAATAGGAGTAAATTAGAAAGTTGCTTAAAATTGCATGCTCTATCTGAATCACAAAAGAAAAAAAATTGGGTTCAGTGTCCCTTTAAGATTTGAAGGTGGGACGGCTATGGAGTGACAAAAATAGATAAATCAGTTCTTCACAAAAATGTGGTAGTTTAGTTTAATAATCCTTTAAATGGATAGAACGTTCATGCTTGTGTTAAAGAAACATTCCGGTCAAAATTTAAATACACTTAGATTAATTACATCTTTGAATAGAAACATATTTGTAATATACATGTATTGGCAAGCAAAAATGCTTCAAGTAAAAGTTATCACTGTTTTTGTGTTAGCTTTTATGTCTACACATGAAGCATATCTAAATATTATCAGTACAGCAGCATTTTAAATACTGCAGCTGCTCAAAAAGCTAGTGGGGCTTGAATCATGTCAGCAATTAACAAATTGAGTCATTACCAGATGGTACAAGCACCTTAGGTTTTCTGAGCAAGTGCTGGACTAGATTTAGAGTTGAGCGGTAGCCGTCAAAACCAGCGTTAGAGGATCTTAACGCTGGTTTTTACCGCCCGCTGGTATTTGGAGTCAGTCAGGAAAGGGTCTAACGCTCACTTTGCAGCCGCAACTTTTCCATACCGCAGATCCCCCTACGCCATTTGCGCATCCTATCTTTTCAATGGGATCTTTCTATCGCTGGTATTTAGAGTCGTGGCTGAAGTGAGCGTTAGAAATCTAACGACAAAACTCCAGCCGCAGAAAAAAGTCAGTAGTTAAGAGCTTTCTGGGCTAACGCCGGTTTATAAAGCTCTTAACTACTGTGCTCTAAAGTACACTAACACCCATAAACTACCTATGTACCCCTAAACCGAGGTCCCCCCACATCGCCGCCACTATATTAAATTTTTTTAACCCCTAATCTGCCGCTCCGTACACCGCCGCCAGCTACGTTATCCCTATGTACCCCTAATCTGCTGCCCCTAACATCGCCGACCCCTATATTATTTTTATTAACCCCTAATCTGCCGCCCCCGCTATCGCTGACACCTGCATATTTGTTTAACCCTTAATCTGCCGCTCCGTACACCGCCGCAACCCACATTATCCCTATGTACCCCTAATCTGCTGCCCCTAACACAGCCGACCCCTATATTATATTTATTAACCCCTAATCTGCCGCCTCCAACGTCGCCTCCACCTACCTACAATAATTAACCCCTAATCTGCCGACCGGACCACACCGCTACTATAATAAATGTATTAACCCCTAAAGCTAAGTCTAACTCTAACCCTAACACCCCCCTAACTTAAATATAATTTAAATCTAACGAAATAAATTAACTATTATTAAATAAATTATTCCTATTTAAAGCTAAATACTTACCTGTAAAATAAATCCTAATATATCTACAATATAAATTATAATTATATTGTAGCTATTTTAGGATTAATATTTATTTTACAGGCAACTTTGTAATTATATTAACCAGGTACAATAGCTATTAAATAGTTAATAATTATTTAATAGTTACCTTGTTAAAATAATTACAAAATTACCTGTAAAATAAATCCTAACCTAAGTTACAATTAAACCTAACACTACACTATCAATAAATTAATTAAATACAATACCTACAATTATCTACAATTAAACCTAACACTACACTATCAATAAATTAATTAAATACAATACCTACAAATAAATATAATGAAATAAACTAAAGTACAAAAAATAAAAAAGAACTAAGTTACAGAAAAATTAAAAAATATTTACAAACATTAGAAAAATATTACAACAATTTTAAACTAATTACACCTACTCTAAGCCCCCTAATAAAATAACAAAGCCCCCAAAATAAAAAAATGCCCTACCCTATTCTAAATTTAAAAAGTTCAAAGCTCTTTTACCTTAACAGCCCTGAAAAGGGCCCTTTGCGGGGCATGCCCCAAAGAATTCAGCTCTTTTGCCTGTAAAAAAAACACATACAATACCCCCCCCAACATTACAACTCACCACCCACATACCCCTAATGTAACCCAAACCCCCCTTAAATAAACCTAACACTAAGCCCCTGAAGATCTTCCTACCTTATCTTCACCACGCCGGGTTCACCGATCGATCCAGAAGAGCTCCTCCGATGTCTTGATCCAAGTCCAAGCGGGGAGCTGAAGATGTCCATGATCCGACTGAAGTCTTCTATCAAGCGGCATCTTCAAACTTCTTTCTTCCGGATCTATGTTCATCCCGCCCAAGCGGAACATCCATCTTCACCGATGACTTCCCGACGAATGACGGTTCCTTTAAGGGACGTGATCCAAGATGGCTTCCCTCGAATTCCGATTGGCTGATAGGATTCTATCAGCCAATCGGAATTAAGGTAGGAAAATTCTGATTGGCTGATGGAATCACCCAATCAGAATCAAGTTTAATCCGATTGGCTGATCCTATCAGCCAATCAGATTGAGCTCGCATTCTATTGGCTGATCGGAACAGCCAATAGAATGCAAGCTCAATCTGATTGGCTGATCGGATCAGCCAATCGGATTGAACTTGATTCTGATTGGCTGATTCCATCAGCCAATCAGAATTTTCCTACCTTAATTCCGATTGGCTGATAGAATCCTATCAGCCAATCGGAATTCGAGGGACGCCATCTTAAATGACGTCCCTTAAAGGAACCGTCATTCGTCGGCAGGTCGTCGGTGAAGATGGATGTTCCGCGTCGGCGGGATGAACATGGATCCGGAAGAAAGAAGATTGAAGATGCCGCTTGATAGAAGACTTCAGTCGGATCATGGACATCTTCAGCCCCCCCCCCTTGGGCTTGGATCAAGACATCGGAGGAGCTCTTCTGGATCGATCGGTGAACCCGGCGTGGTGAAGATAAGGTAGGAAGATCTTCAGGGGCTTAGTGTTAGGTTTATTTAAGGGGGGTTTGGGTTAGATTAGGGGTATGTGGGTGGTGGGTTGTAATGTTGGGGGGGTATTGTATGTGTTTTTTTTACAGGCAAAAGAGCTGAATTCTTTGGGACATGCCCCTCAAAGGGTCCTTTTCAGGGCTGGTAAGGTAAAAGAGCTTTGAACTTTTTTAATTTAGAATAGGGTAGGGCATTTTTTTATTTTGGGGGGCTTTGTTATTTTATTAGGGGGCTTAGAGTAGGTGTAATTAGTTTAAAATTGTTGTAATATTTTTCTAATGTTTGTAAATATTTTTTTATTTTTTGTAACTTAGTTCTTTTTTATTTTTTGTACTTTAGTTAGTTTATTTCATTGTATTTATTTGTAGGTATTGTAACTAATTAATTTATTGATAGTGTAGTGTTAGGTAGATAATTGTAGGTATTTTATTTAATTCATTTATTGATAGTGTAGTGTTAGGTTTAATTGTAACTTAGGTTAGGATTTATTTTACAGGTAATTTTGTAATTATTTTAACTAGGTAACTATTAAATAGTTATTAACTATTTAATAGCTATTGTACCTGGTTAAAATAATTACAAAGTTGCCTGTAAAATAAATATTAATCCTAAAATAGCTACAATATAATTATAATTTATATTGTAGCTATATTAGGGTTTATTTTACAGGTAAGTATTTAGCTTTAAAATGGATTAATTTACTTAATAAGAGTTAATTTATTTAGTTAGATTAAAATTATATTTAATTTAGGGGGGTGTTAGTGTTAGACTTAGCTTTAGGGGTTAATACATTTATTATAGTAGCAGTGAGATCCGGTCGGCAGATTAGGGGTTAATTATTGTAGGTAGGTGGAGGCGACGTTGGGGGCGACAGATTAGGGGTTAATAAATATAATATAGGGGTCGGCGGTGTTAGGGGCAGCAGATTAGGGGTACATAGGTAATGTAGGTTGCGGCGGTGTACGGAGCGGCAGATTAGGGGTTAATAATAATATGCAGGTGTCAGCAATAGCGGCAGATTATGGGTTAATAAATATAACATAGTGGTCGGCGATGTTAGGGGCAGCAGATTAGGGGTACATAGGTATAATGTAGGTTGCGGCGGTGTACGTAGTGGCAAATTAGGGGTTAACAATAATATGCAGGGGTCAGCGATAGCGGGGGCGGCAGAATAGGGGTTAATAAGTGTAAGGTTAGGGGTGTTTAGACTCGGGGTACATGTTAGAGTGTTAGGTGCAGACTTAGGAAGTGTTTCCCCATAGGAAACAATGTAGCTGCGTTAGGAGCTGAACGCTGCTTTTTTGCAGGTGTTAGGTTTTTTTTCAGCTCAAACAGCCCCATTGTTTCCTATGGGGGAATCGTGCACAAGCACGTTTTTGAAGCTGGCCGTGTCCGTAAGCAACGCTGGTATTGAGAGTTGCAGTGGCGGTAAATATGCTCTACGCTCCCTTTTTGGAGCCTAACGCAGCCCTTCTGTGAACTCTAAATACCAGCGGTATTTAAAAGGTGCGGGAGAAAAAAAGCCAGCTTAGCTAACGCACCCCTTTGGCCGCAGAACTCTAAATCTAGCCGGCTGTGTTTAAAATGCTGGTGCACGGTGCATACTTAACCACTTAATGACCAGCGACGTACCCTGTATGTTGCTGGTTTTTCTATGGAGGTGTCGTTTTGAATAGCGGATGGAGGGAGGGACTAAAAGCACAGTCTTGCCCATGCTATTATAGGCACACAATCCCTTAACGTTATGGAGTTAAATACACTTTTGAAACAGCTATAGCTTGTATTAGAAGCAGTTTTGTTAATACATGTTTAGTATAAAAAAAACTCTATTTAAAACTGAAATGCATCCATGTGGATTCCAATTTTGACAGGAATGTCCCTTTAAATTTTAAATAGAAACATTTTTCCATTATTGTTCAAGTAGCAAAAATGCTTCTAGCTAAAGTTACTACTGTTTTTCAGTGGCATACGCACATATGCTATGAGTGCCACATTCACCAGCATTCAAACACCACACCTGCTCAACAGTGGCTTGTTTGCCAGCTATCACAGCTGATAAAAAAATCTTCTGAGAAAGATAACTTTTTTTATTTCTAGCTGCCATGTGGTATTTCAATATATAAAAAATAATTACTGCAGTTGCTTTATTTAAAAATTGTATTTACAAGTAACATTTAAGGTTTTAGCGCTGCGGAATCTGTTGGCGCTCTACAAATAACCGATAATAATAATAAATAATTATATAACTGATAAACTGAAAGAAACCCATGAAACTCAAACAAATATATTGAAAGCTTCTTTTAGATGAAAAAGACTAGGAAGTACAAAGAAAAGGCAGATGAAATGTCTGAATTTTGTGTTTATTTTATATCAAAATAGCACAGTGAAATGAGTATGTGGTGCGTCAGCAACCTGAAAATACTATTAATGAATTTAACCCTAAGATTGACAGAGGTAGATAGCACATTAAAGGGACAGTCTACACCAGAATTGTTATTGTTTAAAAAGATAGATAATCTCTTTATTACCCATTCCCCAGTTTTGCATAAACAACACAGTTATATTAGTATACTTTTTACCTCTGTGATTACCTTGTATCCAAGCTTCTGCAGACTGCCCCCTTATTTCAGTTCTTTTGACAGACTTGCATTTTAGCCATTCAGTACTGACTCCTAGATAACTTCACAGGCGTGAGCACAATGTTATCTATATGGCACACATGAACTAACAACCTCTAGTTGTAAAAAAATGTCAAAATGCATTCAGATAATTAGCATATGAACCTACCTAGGTTTAGCTTTCAAATGAGAATACCAAAAGAACAAAGCAAAATTGATGATAAATGTAAATTGGAAAGCCCTATCTGAATCATGAAAGTTTATTTATAACTAAACTGTACCTTTAACCCATCTTTCAGGGGGAATGTTTTGCACAGTACTATAATTTAAAGGGACAGTAAATGTTAGAAATAATAATACAAATAAAATTGTTACACTTACCATTTAACAGCACTTAAAGTAAATGTTAATTTTCTGATTTTAGATTAAACATATTAATAGTTGTTATATTTATCTCACCAATTTTCGGGCCATTTTTAAGACCAGCTCCTCCCATCCGCTACTTCCTCATTTTACTCCCTGTTACGTATGGAGCGGTCCCACCCGCTGTTTACACAATCTCAAAGCGCGCTCCCGTCTAGTACATCAACTGCACAGGCGTTCCACAGTGATTCTGTTGCATAGCTACATACAGGGAGTGCAGAATTATTAGGCAAATTAGTATTTTGACCACATCATCCTCTTTATGCATGTTGTCTTACTCCAAGCTGTATAGGCTCGAAAGCCTACTACCAATTAAGCATATTAGGTGATGTGCATCTCTGTAATGAGAAGGGGTGTGGTCTAATGACATCAACACCCTATATCAGGTGTGCATAATTATTAGGCAACTTCCTTTCCTTTGGCAAAATGGGTCAAAAGAAGGACTTGACAGGCTCAGAAAAGTAAAAAATAGTGAGATATCTTGCAGAGGGATGCAGCACTCTTAAAATTGCAAAGCTTCTGAAGCGTGATCATCGAACAATCAAGCGTTTCATTCAAAATAGTCAACAGGGTCGCAAGAAGCGTGTGGAAAAACCAAGGCGCAAAATAACTGCCCATGAACTGAGAAAAGTCAAGCGTGCAGCTGCCAAGATGCCACTTGCCACCAGTTTGGCCATATTTCAGAGCTGCAACATCACTGGAGTGCCCAAAAGCACAAGGTGTGCAATACTCAGAGACATGGCCAAGGTAAGAAAGGCTGAAAGACGACCACCACTGAACAAGACACACAAGCTGAAACGTCAAGACTGGGCCAAGAAATATCTCAAGACTGATTTTTCTAAGGTTTTATGGACTGATGAAATGAGAGTGAGTCTTGATGGGCCAGATGGATGGGCCCGTGGCTGGATTGGTAAAGGGCAGAGAACTCCAGTCCGATTCAGACGCCAGCAAGGTGGAGGTGGAGTACTGGTTTGGGCTGGTATCATCAAAGATGAGCTTGTGGGGCCTTTTCGGGTTGAGGATGGAGTCAAGCTCAACTCCCAGTCCTACTGCCAGTTTCTGGAAGACACCTTCTTCAAGCAGTGGTACAGGAAGAAGTCTGCATCCTTCAAGAAAAACATGATTTTCATGCAGGACAATGCTCCATCACACGCGTCCAAGTACTCCACAGCGTGGCTGGCAAGAAAGGGTATAAAAGAAGAAAATCTAATGACATGGCCTCCTTGTTCACCTGATCTGAACCCCATTGAGAACCTGTGGTCCATCATCAAATGTGAGATTTACAAGGAGGGAAAACAGTACACCTCTCTGAACAGTGTCTGGGAGGCTGTGGTTGCTGCTGCACGCAATGTTGATGGTGAACAGATCAAAACACTGACAGAATCCATGGATGGCAGGCTTTTGAGTGTCCTTGCGAAGAAAGGTGGCTATATTGGTCACTGATTTGTTTTTGTTTTGTTTTTGAATGTCAGAAATGTATATTTGTGAATGTTGAGATGTTATATTGGTTTCACTTGTAAAAATAAATAATTGAAATGGGTATATATTTGTTTTTTGTTAAGTTGCCTAATAATTATGCACAGTAATAGTCACCTGCACACACAGATATCCCCCTAAAATAGCTATAACTAAAAACAAACTAAAAACTACTTCCAAAACTATTCAGCTTTGATATTAATGAGTTTTTTGGGTTCATTGAGAACATGGTTGTTGTTCAATAATAAAATTAATCCTCAAAAATACAACTTGCCTAATAATTCTGCACTCCCTGTAGTATTCAATGAATGAATACATTCATTGAATACTATTGTGGCATCGAGTGCAGTAGCTTACATCGTTCCGCCTTAGTTTTTCAACATTGATATTTACTTCTTCAGTTCTATATGCACCTCAATTATATTACCCGTTTTCAATTCGGTTTACCAAGTCATTCTATATGTTTTGAAATGAGCAGTGATAGGATCGCTACTTACTTGGCTGAAGGATGATTGTGGAATAATTGGCAAAGTAAAAAATGATACAGCACATGCGCGAAGCGTGAACGCGCGTCCAAGTTGAATGATAGATTAGCAGTCTAATGCAGGCGCATTCGGATCGAGTGACATAGTGAAAAGGGGTTTGGTCCCCCCCGGGGGGGTTCAATGATTGGTAGACAATATTCAGCTTTATCTGTCAATCAAAAAGCTAAGATGGCGGGCGGAGGAATAGTACTTCGAGCGAAGGGATAGAAAGGTAAAATTCAAGAATAAAAAATATTTTTAAAATAATGATGAATGAAACTAAACTTATTTTTACATTTAATGCGGTGTCTAAATGGCTGTTATGGGCTTCTAATTAGTTCACTATAATCACAAGACAGTTCTATAGAATAACATATCAGTGAACTGTAAACTTTTTAAAAACAAATTAACATCTTGCTTGCTGCAATTATTTTTTAACAGCCAAACCACCTACTACTTGCCTTATTTGGAGGAGCCAATCCGGGCTTGAGTTTGCAGATGACAAGGCTAGCCAGGGCCATTATGCTAGTATTAAAGGGACACTGTACCCAGATTTTTTCTTTTGTGATTCAGATAGAGCATGCAATTTTAAGCAACTTTCTAATTTACTTCTATTATCAATTTTTCTTCGTTCTCTTGATATCTTTATTTGAAAAAGAAGGTATCTAAGCTGAGGAGTTAGCAAATTTGTGGTTCAGAACCATGGACAGCAATTGTTTATTGGTGCTGCCCAATCAGCAAGGACAACCCAGGTTGTTCACCAAAAATGGGCCGGCATCTAAACTTAAATTCTTGCTTTTCAAATAAAAATGTGATAATAGGAGTACATTAGAAAGTTGCTTCAAATTGCATGCTCTATCTGAATCACAAAAGAAAAAATTTGGGTACAGTGTCCCTTTAAGTACATTGTTTTGCAGTTCTTATCTGTAAAAAACAGTTTGGGAAATATATGTAGGAGGGTTAGCCTTAATACTTCTGAGTCTTTCTCAGTTCTGGGAATAAGAAACACCACAATTTTCAGAGCTATATATTTCAAAGTTCTTTTACTATATGTAAAATAAATGTGTCAACTATGTAAAACTAAGTGTCAACTGCTTTGTGAGGAATAAACACATAGTTACAGGTATACATTTGTACAACACTACAATGAACTAATATAATAGTCATGTCCCTTTAAGAAAGATGCCCTTATTTTCTGTGAAGTATCAGACATTGAAAAATGTATATACCACCCAACAGCATGCGCCTGAAGTTTTAGCAGTTTTTATAACAAGCTCTGTGTAAGGAGAATTAGATTATCAGATTCCCTGGGAATGTGACAATCAACAATATCACAGGTTGTAAAATATAAAGAAAATCTAAGAAAAGGTTTTGTGGGTGCCAGTTGTATCAGATAGCTGAGGAAACTGTTTAATCAAGATATAACACTAACAAGGATTACTGGATGTCGTCCAATCAGAAAATGTGATCAGACTAGTTAAATTAGCCATCTGTGGGTGAACTGGATTTTATGGAGAAGAGACTTGCCGTGGTTGTGTTGTAGTAACTGAAGACTTGCTGCATTCGTTGTCAGAGTATTCTGTGTGTCAGTGTCCTGGGTAAAGAAATTAGATCACGTGTAAAGAGATCATGTCCCAATGAAATTCATATAGGAGAATCTTCAAAATATTGTCAGAAAAATAATCAGGAAACAAATTTTATATAAAAAAATAAGAGCTTAAATTATTTTTAAATGTGTGATTTGACTGAATAATAATAACATTGTCTTAGTACATTATTGTACTGTAAAATCCCCTCCCTTTTAATGTATTCCTAGTGATCTATTTTACTAGCTGGAGTGTATAAAATGCTTTACACATAGCTCCTTAATCTTTATTTTGACATTGAATATAGCTGATTTTGCCAGTTGAAACCAACACCTATACTGCAAATTGAATACTGCAGTATTGGTTATAGAAAAGCTGTGCAAACAAGAGACAGCAGAAGAAATCAATTCCCAGCGGGGGAGGGAAAGATAGAGCCCAGTACATTTGAAAGGGAGTTCCTATAGTATCTAATACAATGAGCTCATATATGCTGCTTGCAGGAGTCCATTCTCCCTTTAAAGGGGCATTAAATAACTTGTAATTATAAGTAATTTCTGTTGTGTTGCTATTGAATAAAATATCAGCTTTTCAAAACAAATTAAAATAATTTTTACTGCAATTATTTTTCAATAGCCAAACTCCACCCTCCATTTTCTTCATTTGTAGGAGCCAATCTGGGCTTTAGTCTGCAGACAACAAGGCTAGCCACATTTATAAAGTTAGTATACAGTGCTTTGTTTTGCAGTTGTTATCCAATAAAGCCTATTAGGGACATATAGGTAGAAGAGTTAGCCTTGATAAGTCAGTATGGTGCATTTCAAGTTCCAAGTAATAGAAATTGATACATTTTCAGAGATAAATTACATGGAATGGACTCAAAATAAATAATGAAAATATATTGCCAAGTTGTTCCATTATGCATAAATAAAGTTTTTATATAAAAATCTCGAGGTATGTACTGTGCCTTTAAAGTAACATGAAACCTCATTTTTTTCTTTTGTGATTCAGACAGAGGTATGTACTGTGCCTTTAAAGTAACATGAAACCTCATTTTTTTCTTTTGTGATTCAGACAGAGCATTACATTTTTTTAAAAAGATTCCAGTTTAATTCTAATATCAAATTTGATTTGTTCTCATGGTATTCTTTGTTGAAGATATATTTAGATAGGTATTGTGCATGTCTGGAGCACTACACAGCAGGAAAAAGGGCTGCCATCTAGTGTTCTTGCAAATGTATAACATTGTTGCAAAACTGCTGCCATATAGTACTGCAGATGTGCATGCACCTGAGCTTACCGCTCTGCTTTTCAACAAAGGATACCAAAAGAAACAAATTAAATTTGATAATAGAAGTAAACTGGAAAGTTGCTTAAAATTGAATGTTCTATCAGAATAATGAATATTGGTATTCCTGTCCCTTTAAGTTGGCATGGATGCTACCCAAAAAGCAATGTGCATTTTTGGGGAAGAAGCTCTGTGCATGGGCATCTGCAACAAAAGCCCCAGGTGTCAGTTGCAACATGTTCAGCAGGAGAGAGCTGTTTGTATATATGAGCTGTACAATATTTTAACCCTTTAACTGCTGAGACATTTCCACCCCTGTGCTTAGCTGTTTTGCAGTTTTTAGATGCTGCTCACTTTTAGGCCCTACTGTAGGTCATTTGTCAGTGAGAAACATAAATTCTATATCTTTTTTTTTTTCAGGAGACCCAGCAGATTCAAAGTATACGAGCAGACTTGTTTTTCTTGTAGCGCTTGTGTATGGGATGACCTATAGCTCCTGTCTAAAGCGGGTCCCCAAATGCCCGCGGTGTGCAGTATAGTTTAAAGAAATAGTTAGATTGGAGCGCCAAAGGAGGCAAGGCCAAAATTTAAGGGAATGGTTGGTTTAATGTAATCAGGATTTGGATTAGTCCTGTGTGAAGTTAGACCATAGAGGTTGTAATAGTCCTATCAGATGTGTTAATAGATTCGTTGAATGTGTGAAGTCCAAGCGTATATTTCCTTAGACTGGGGGTTATGGTAACATTCACTAAAAATGCAAGTTTAAAATCGAAATTGTATGTATATTATAGTGAAGAATTGCTCGATAAGAACAATGAGTGGCACAGAAAATATGTTTTCAACTAAAATAACAGAATTTAATATCAGTTACATACGAAAATATGGATCCATATCAATATTAGTATTACCTTAAGAACAATATTTCGGTATTACCCTAAAACATTTTTAATAAGTGAAGTCTATCTGACAAGATCTTCACATATACAAGAAAGGGGGGAGCGTGATGCGTTGTCAGGTTATTCTCTAATAAAAACCTGCTTGGTGTGTAAGTGTGCAGGAGTGGAAAATTGGCGGTGATTAAAACATATGTATGAAAATAAAGTGGACTGAAATTTGTCAATAAATAGTATAAACCCTAATGTTGGGAAATTACCCTATAAGTAATATACTTTGAGAAATCAACATGTAAGCAATATACTTTGGGAGATCAGCATATGAGCATTGTAATATGTTGTAACAATTTTATAACAACTGTATAACAAATGCTGAATATTCTAATTAAAATAACAGTATAAAAATAGCAGTATAAAAACAGATATAGTGTGGAAAAGTAACGTGATCTCTAGATAAAAGTGGTGACAATCCAAATTGGTGGGAGATAGTTCAATCCGTGAAAAACATAAAATCCAAAGATTATGCAAAGAAAAATAAAATCCACATAAAATCGTATTTCAGAATGTATAGTTCCTTCAAAAATGGTGATGTCTCAAAAAACGGAAAAAATATAGCTAGTGTGTGCACAAACTAGTGAACGTGATCACTGAGAAAACATATAGAAAAAATATATAATAACGAAACTTTAAAATATTTTAAAAAACTTCAGAGAGCTTGTGATTCTCAAAAGATAGTCTACAATCAGCTTCCTGATAGTATAGGTTCCTGAGATGGCAAGAACAATAATTCAAAAAAGGAGGAAAAAAAGAAATTCAAAAAATAAAACAAAAATAGAAGAAAGTGCCTGGAAAATCCTCAAAACCTGTAAACAAAAGATAACAACATAGTGTGATATTGTTATTAATATCCAATAGTTAAAAGGAATAATGCTCACCATATACTTGTCAACGCGTTTCGGCCTGCAATAGAGGCCTTTCTCAAGATTCAAAGTATACCACTATAGTATGTATATATTGTAACATGTTAGAAACCTGCAACAAAAAGTGTGAAAATATATATTTATTTTAATTAAAAACTGAATAAACTATTTTATAAAGTGAAATTTCTGTAAACTTTATAGTTAAAAGAAAGGGTTATCCACATATAAATAAGGGGCTTTCTGTATAGTTATGTAATGTTGATCTGCACATAGGGTCTCCCATGAGCCTCTAGGCAAATCAATGGACATTTATTTATGCCAGGTGATTACTATTACCACAGTAATCACCTGGCTATTAAAACTTTTATACAGGCTTCATTTTTAAGAGGGACTTCTGGGCTTTAAAACAAGAGGTCTTGTTTTTTTTTAAGCATTTGGTAAACCTGTAATAAGAGTATATATGTGTAGATATGTATTAAAACTAGTTTTTATTTTAAACATCACATGTACAACTACACATTGGTAAATAAATGATTAGAAATAATGGGCAAGATTACATATGCAGCGTCGCAATATCTATCTCCTTTTCTGAAAATAACTAACACCTAATGCATGCGCAATATCTACCTGTCAACCGCAAATAACTAATGAACTATATTAACCCCTAATCCGCCAACCCCCACATGGCAAAACATCTAATTAAAACGTGGTTTAGAAAGGAGCGCCAAATCTTGGCGAGGTCTGGTGCGGTATAGGTGTGAAAATATGGTATTCTGTCTGAGAAATTGTATAGCGCTATAGCTCAGCTACAATTATGGTAGTTGTGCTGTATAGATGTGTAGGTTTTGATATCTAGATATAAGATCTAAGAGTGGCACAGTTGATACATAAAAGCATTTAATACATATTAAACATATAAAACAAGGGTGTCGTTTAAAATATATTTTAACAGAACGGCAAGAAATAATGTGTAAAAACACATAAACACATAAATATCTATAAAAACACGCGTGTTTTGCTTTTTAGCTGTATGTATAATGTCTCATAAAATTCGTCTCATATATAGTTGTGTTGGCATAAATCTGAAAATAATAAACAATAAAAAATAATAAAAAACAATGAAAAGTAAATAATGTCCAATAATCCCTTCTCAAAGTTAAGAGATATATAAAAAAAGGTTAAGTAGTGTCCAAAAATCCCTTCTCAAAGTTAAGAGATATAAATAGATTTTCACATGTGTATCCAAAAAATAAACTGTCCAAATTTAAGTGTTGTCCAAAAACGTGGTATAAATGAATAGTGCAAATCCAGCAGATTCAAAAGTTCTATTAAAAAAGCTTTGCAAAAAACATTTCAAAGAGACATTTAAAAAACATCAAAATGAAGGTAGAAAAAAAGTCTATCAAAATATGGTGACAAAGAATAATCCGTGAAGTCAATCCAAAATAGTGATAAAAATAAGTCCAAAAAAGATGTAAAATATGACTTCACGGATTATTCTTTGTCACCATATTTTGATAGACTTTTTTTCTACCTTCATTTTGATGTTTTTTAAATGTCTCTTTGAAATGTTTTTTGCAAAGCTTTTTTAATAGAACTTTTGAATCTGCTGGATTTGCACTATTCATTTATACCACGTTTTTGGACAACACTTAAATTTGGACAGTTTATTTTTTGGATACACATGTGAAAATCTATTTATATCTCTTAACTTTGAGAAGGGATTTTTGGACACTACTTAACCTTTTTTTATATATCTCTTAACTTTGAGAAGGGATTATTGGACATTATTTACTTTTCATTGTTTTTTATTATTTTTTATTGTTTATTATTTTCAGATTTATGCCAACACAACTATATATGAGACGAATTTTATGAGACATTATACATACAGCTAAAAAGCAAAACACGCGTGTTTTTATAGATATTTATGTGTTTATGTGTTTTTACACATTATTTCTTGCCGTTCTGTTAAAATATATTTTAAACGACACCCTTGTTTTATATGTTTAATATGTATTAAATGCTTTTATGTATCAACTGTGCCACTCTTAGATCTTATATCTAGATATCAAAACCTACACATCTATACAGCACAACTACCATAATTGTAGCTGAGCTATAGCGCTATACAATTTCTCAGACAGAATACCATATTTTCACACCTATACCGCACCAGACCTCGCCAAGATTTGGCGCTCCTTTCTAAACCACGTTTTGACACATATTTTCTAAAAGTGGGCACCTGGGGACCCACTATAGACAGGAGCTATAGGTCCACACTTTCAGCGCTGTAAGAAAACATTGAATCAAAACATCTAATTAACCTATTAACCCCTAAACCCCCATCACCTGACAACACAATATACCTTAATAAACTATTAACCCCTAATCCGCCATTCACCCATATCGCAAAGAACCTATTAAAACTATTAACCCCTAAACTGCCACCCCTACCAACGCAATAAACTTAATTAGCCTATTAACCCCTAATCCGCCAAACCAACACAACACAATAATCCTATTAAAACTATTAACCCCTAAACCCCCAAACCCACACAACGCAATAATCCTATTAAAACTATTAACCCCTAAACCGCCAAACCCACACAACGCAAATAACTAATTAAATAACTTAGCCCCCTAACCTAACACCCCCTAACCTAACACCCCAATTAACCCCAATTACCTAAATTAAAAAATACTAAATTACAAAAAATTAAAATAAAAAGCTAACATTAGTTAAAAATTAAATTAATCTAAGATTACAAAAAAATAAAAATCTAATATTACAGAAAATAATAAACAAAATTATCCAAAATAAAAAAAATCAAATCTTATCCCTATGAACATAAAAAAGCACCCCCCAAAATAAAAACACCCCCTAATCTAATTCTAAACTACAATAGCCCTTAAAAGGGCCTTTTGTACGGCATTGCCCTAAATTAAAAAGCCATTTTCATTAAGAAAATACTAAGTCCCCCCTCTAACAGTAGAGAACCCTCCCACCCACCAAACCCCCCAAAATAAAAACACCTAACACTAAAAAAAACCTAAGCTATCCATTGCCCCTAAAGAGGCATTTGTATGGGCATTGCCCTTAAAATGGCATTCAACTCTTTTACTGCCCTTAAAAGGGCATTCAGCCCATTAAAACCCTAATCTAAAAATAAACAAACCCCAATTTTTTTTAAAAAAAAAGCCTAAGTCTAACCCCCCAAATAGGTACTCACAGTTCCTGAAGTCCGGTGGAGAAGGTCTTGTTCCAGGTGGTGAAGTCTTCTTCCAAGCGGCCAACATCTTCTTCCAAGCGGGGACCTCTTCTATCTTCATCCAGGACTGCAGAACTGAAGACCGGCAACCGACTATCTTCATCCAGGACTGCGAAACTGAAGACCTATGTCTGTAGTTAGTTTAATGAGTCAACTTCAATATATTGGGGGGAGGGAGGGGTTTTGTTATATAAACTCTCAATTTGGATAATACACTGTTTGTTTTGGGTTATAAATCTCTATATGTACAAAGGAGTGTATGGTTTAATGTGTTGACATCGCCCACCTTATTCAGTTTGGCTCATTTGCTTATATTTTATATTTTTATAGTTGTAAATGTTGTGTCCATTTTTAATATTGATGTCAGGTTGCTATGGTAGTCCATGCAGTTAGGATGTATTTGCTGATGTTATTATTTGATTGTTTACACAGATTTGGTTGAATATGTTTGGCTACCATGGTAACCCATGCAATGGTATTGTACATACAGATGATGGTGATTGTTCAATTAACCAATCACAGATTGGGACATGTGTTATATAGCAAGTGTATCATTCATTGTTGTATTGAATAGCCTGAGGAAACAGCCCCTGAGAGGCTGAGAAACGCGTTGCTCTGTTTTTAATAAAGATTTGTTTTTATGATACACTTGCTGCACTTTGGAATATTTATCTTTTGTTTCGTGGAGCTTGGAGTGGATCCAGTTTGCACAAGAGCGCAGTCTACTGGGCGGCTGAGAGGTCCCAGTTCGCCTATATTGCACCTGGGGGTGCACAACATGTTGTAAGTGTTACCATTTATCATCTTTCTGCCAGTCCATACTGTACTAGGCTGGTAGCTCTGTTTTCTAACTCTTATACAGGCATTAATGATATATCTGTAACAACTTCTTGTTCAGGGGCCCAGTTTTACGTGTCGGGTTTATTTTTGGGAGCGGGTTAGACTTTTACTTGGGAATTTACTTTTTTTTAATTTTCTTATGCGCCGGTAGTTTCTAAAGTGCCGTAAGTCACTAGCGACTCCATAAATGTGTATTTACGCTCATTTCTGGACATCGCTAGTTTATCCAACTTACGGCACTTTATGAACTGCCGGCGGGGTTTATGTAATACCCCGATGTGCAAGGTGAAATTACGGGCGGCGCGGGTTTCAACACTTGTGCTGAAGCCTGTGCCGTATATGTAATCTCATGTTGCAGTCCCCACAGCCCACAATAAACATCACTAACCCTCTACATTCACAGATGTAACATCTGAATGTTAAATTTGAATGCAAAAAAATGCATTTAACTATGAGAATCAACCTTTGAAAAGTAATCAACTATTTTAATAATTTATTTTTTAAATCAGATGCATCTGCATGAATATGTGTGTGTGTGACTGTAAAAGGGTGTGTGTGTGTTTGTGTGTGTATACATGTATGTGTATGCATTTTGTATATGTCTGCATGAGTATGTGTGTGTGTGCACATATATGTGTGACTGTAAAAGGGTGTGTGCGTGTTTGTGTGTGTTTGCGTATACCTGTATGTGTGTATGCATTTTGTATATGTCTGTATGAGTATGTGTGCGCGCATGTATGTGTGACTGTAAGGGGTATGTGTGTTTGTGCGTATGTGTATACGTGTATATGAGTGTATGTGTATGCATTTTATATATGTCTGCATGAGTATGCGTGTGTGTGCACATGTATGTGTAACTGTAAAATGGTGTGTGTGTTTGCGTATACCTGTATGTGTATGCATTTTGTATATGTCTGCATGAGTATGCATGTGTGCACATGTATGTGTGAATGTAAAAGAGTGTGTGCATGTTTGTGTGTGTATGCGTTTACCTGTATGTGTATGCATTTTGTATATGTCTGCATGAGTATGCATGTGTGCACATGTATGTGTGAATGTAAAAGAGTGTGTGCATGTTTGTGTGTGTATGCGTTTACCTGTATGTGTATATGTGTATGCATTTTGTATATGTCTGCATGAGGATGTGTGCGCGCATGTATGTGTGACTGTAAAAGGGTGTGTGTGTGTTTTGCGTATACCTGTATGCGAGTGTATGTGAATGCGTTTTTTGTATATGTCTGCATGAGTATATGTGTATGTGTGTGTCTGTAAGGCATCTTTGTTTTTGCTGTTATCTGCATTTCAGTTTTTGTCCCACACTCCCTGGAGAGGCCATAAAGAAAAATCTGCATTTAAAATGTTGTTAATTGCCTAAAATCAGCTATTCTATTTGCAGCAGCCTTTGCAGGTTACAGACTTTGGTCTCTCTATTTAGTGTGGGACAATCACAAATTGTATACACAAAGTGTTTGATGTCCTTTTAAACACTGACATTCAGATTCTGTTTATAGATTGCAGCTGATATGTAATCAATAACTAAAACATTAAGAATAAATAACTTTTTAACAACAATATCTGTAAAGGGCTGTGCAAGGATTATGATTTTTGTGTTCAATCTCTAATTATTTCCTGTGGTCTATTCCCCATACATACAGTTTCCTCCTATGAGAAATCCAATTCTCACAAGAACATTGAAAGCAAGTTCATTCTGGGGCGCGATCCGATATAGATCGTAGTTTGCGGCGCAAGCGAGGGAACCCGCGTCGCCCGCAGTTTCAGCTCGCAACTCGAGCTATCCCATATATGGCGCCGTCAGATGCTAACGTGCCGTAAGTCTGACAAACCAGCGATGTCCAGAAATCTGCGCAAGTACAAATTTCTGGCGTCGCCAGTGACTTGCGGCACGTTAGAAACTGCCGGCGCCTACAAAACCTGACTAAAGTCTAAATCACCCGCAGTGTCTAACACGCCTCCCTAACATAGCCCAACAAGTCTAACACGCCTCCCTAACATAGCCCGACACGTCTAACCCTCTATCCGCTATCCCCCCTCACTAGCCTAACAATAAAATATGTATTAACCCCTAAACCACCGCTCCCGGAGCCCGCCGCTACCTAATAAAGTTATTAACCCCTAAACCGCCGCCAGCTATATTAAATCTATAACCCCCTAAAGTGAGCCCCTAACACCGCCGCCATCTACCTTACCTACCCCCTAAAGTGAGCCCCTACCCCACCGCTATCTATTTTAAAATTATTAACCCCTAATCTAATCCCCCTACCCCGCCGCCATCTATATTAAATTATTCAACCCCTAAAATACTAAACTATCCCTACCACTAAACCTAAGTCTAACCCTACAAATAGCCCTGAAAAGGGCTTTTTGCGTGGCATTGCCCCAAAGTAACAGCTCTTTTGCCAGCCCTTAAAAGGGCTTTTTGCGGGGCATGCCCCAAAGTAACAGCTCTTTTGCCAGCCCTTAAAAGGGCTTTTGGCGGGACTTTGTCACAAAGTAAACTGCTCTTTTGCCTACAATCTACATCCCCCTACACCGCGGCCACCTATAATAAATGTATTAACCCCTAATCTAATCCCCCTACACCGTCGCCAGCTATATTAACTATATTAACCCTAATTATATTAGGGTTAATATAGTTAATATAGTTATTATATTATATATATTAACTATATTAACCCTAATAATATTAGGGTTCATATAGTTAATATCGTTATTATATTATATATATATTAAGTATAATAACCCTATCTAACTCTAGCATCCTAACTAAACTCTTATTAAAATAAATCTAATATTAATATTATTAATTAAAATATTCCTATTTAAATCTAAATACTTACCTATAAAATAAACCCTAAGATAGCTACAATATAATTAATAATTACATTATAACTATGTTAGGGTTTATATTTATTTTACAGGTAAATTGTTAATTATTTTAACTAGGTATAATAGCTATTAAATAGTTATTACCTATTTAATAGCTACCTAGTTAAAATAATTACCCAATTACCTGTAAAATAAATCCTAACCTAAGTTACAAATACACCTACACTATCAATAAATTAAATAAACTACAAATATCTATCTAAAAATACAATTAAATAAACTAAACTAAATTACAAAAAAAACAAACACTAAATTACAAAAAATAAAAAAAAGATTACAAGATTTTTAAGCTAATTACACCTATTCTAAGCCCCCTAATAAAATAATAAAGCCCCCCAAAATAAAAAAATTCCCTACCCTATTCTAAATTAAAAAAAGTTCAAAGCTCTTTTACCTTACCAGCCCTTAAAAGGGCCTTTTGTGGGGGCATGCCCCAAAGAAAACTGCTCTTTTGCCTGCAAAAAAAAACACAATACCACCCCCCAACATTACAACCCACCACCCACATACCTCTAATCTAACCCAAACCCCCCTTAAATAAACCTAACACTACCCCCCCTGAAGATCTCCCTACCTTGTCTTCACCCACCCGGGCAGAACTCCTCATCCGATCCAGGCGATGTGTTCCAGCAAGCGGCAGTGAAGTCTTCTTCCATCCGGGCGATGTCTTGAAGCAAGCGGCAGAGAGTCTTCTTCCATCGGCGATGTCTTCAAGCAAATCGGCATCTTCAATCTTCTTAGTTTGCTCCTCCGCCGCGGAGCATCCTTCCGGCACGACGACTTCCCGACGAATGAGGTTCCTTTAAATGACGTCATCCAAGATGGCGTCCGCCGAATTCCGATTGGCTGATAGGATTCTATCAGCCAATCGGAATTAAGGTAGAAAAATCTGATTGGCTGATTGAATTAGCCAATCAGATTCAAGTTCAATCCGATTGGCTGAACCAATCAGCCAATCGGATTGAACTTGAATCTGATTGGCTGATTCAGCCAATCGGAATTCGGCGGACGCCATCTTGGATGACGTCATTTAAAGGAACCTCATTTGTCGGGAAGTCGTCGTGCCGGAAGGATGCTCCGCGGCGGAGGAGCGAACTAAGAAGATTGACGATGCCGATTTGCTTGAAGACATCGCCGATGGAAGAAGACTCTCTGCCGCTTGCTTCAAGACATCGCCCGGATGGAAGAAGACTTCACTGCCGCTTGCTGGAACACATCGCCTGGATCGGATGAGGAGTTCTGCCCGGGTGGGTGAAGACAAGGTAGGGAGATCTTCAGGGGGGGTAGTGTTAGGTTTATTTAAGGGGGGTTTGGGTTAGATTAGGGGTATGTGGGTGGTGGGTTGTAATGTTGGGGGGTGGTATTGTGTTTTTTTTTTGCAGGCAAAAGAGCAGTTTTCTTTGGGGCATGCCCCCACAAAAGGCCCTTTTAAGGGCTGGTAAGGTAAAAGAGCTTTGAACTTTTTTTAATTTAGAATAGGGTAGGGAATTTTTTTATTTTGGGGGGCTTTATTATTTTATTAGGGGGCTTAGAACAGGTGTAATTAGCTTAAAAATCTTGTAATCTTTTTTTTATTTTTGTAATTTAGTGTTTGTTTTTTTTGTAATTTAGTTTAGTTTATTTAACTGTATTTTTAGATAGATATTTGTAGTTTATTTAATTTATTGATAGTGTAGGTGTATTTGTAACTTAGGTTAGGATTTATTTTACAGGTAATTGGGTAATTATTTTAACTAGGTAGCTATTAAATAGGTAATAACTATTTAATAGCTATTATACCTAGTTAAAATAATTAACAATTTACCTGTAAAATAAATATAAACCCTAACATAGCTATAATGTAATTATTAATTACATTGTAGCTATCTTAGGGTTTATTTTATAGGTAAGTATTTAGATTTAAATAGGAATATTTTAGTTTATAATATGAATTAGATTTATTTAATAAGAATTTAGTTAGGGGTGTTAGGGTTAGATAGAGTTAATATAGTTTATATAAATACTATAGTAACTATATTAACTATATTAACCCTAATATAATTAGGGTTAATATAGTTAATATATATAATGTAATAACTATATTAACTATAATATACTTAGGGTTAATATAGATAATATAGCTGGCGGCGGGGTAGGTAGATTAAATTAGGGGTTAATAATTTTTATATAGATGGCGGCGGTGTAAGGGGTTCACATTAGGGGATAGATCAGTTAGATGGTGGCGGTTTTAGGGGCTCACAGTAGGGGGTTAGTTTATGTAGATGGCGACGGTTTAGGGGTTAAATACTTTATTATGGATTGCAGCGGGGGATCGCGGTTGACAGGGAGATAGACATTGCGCATGCGTTAGGTGTTAGGTTTATTTTAGCAGATCGCGGTTGACAGGGAGATAGACATTGCGCATGCGTTAGGTGTTAGGTTTATTTTAGCAGATTGCGGTTGACAGGGAGATAGACATTGCGCATGCGTTAGGTGTTTATTTTAGCAGCCAGTTTAGGGAGTTACGGGGCTCCAATAGTCAGCGTAAGGCTTCTTACGGCTGCTTTTTGTGGCGAGGTGAAAATGGAGTAAGATTTCTCCATTTTCGCCACGTAAGTCCTTACGCTGTATATTGGATACCAAACTGCGCGGGTTTGGTATACCTGCCTATGGCCCAAAAAACTACGGGCGACGGCAGAAATATACGCGCGTAACTTCTAGGTTACGCCGTATATAGGATACCAAACCCGCGCAAATATTGGCGTCGCCGACTTTTGCGGGCGACGATTTTTATCGGATCGACCCCCTGATGCTAACACCAGTGCAGGGTGGTACAACATACTAAACAGATCAAAACATCTGACTTGACAGATAAACCTTTTCCTGGTCTTTTAAAAGGCTAAAACAGCTGAATTTAATAAAAACAGTATCATAAAACATAAATGTATCACAACTCTATTTTGAGTGGGTTACTTGGAAGGTGGCAACAATGTTCCTGTACAGATTATTATTATTATTATTATTTTACATTAAAGGAGCATTCAACGCCATAAAATAAATTTGTGCAGTAAAAAATGTGCTTTCATGATTTATTTTGCCAAGTTTTGTATAATAAAAACTAAAATGTAATTTTGTTTTTCGTTGTCTGGAATGGAACCTAAATACTTCAAAAGCCTAACATGCCACACAGCGATCACAGCAAAGGAGATTAAATAAATATACTGAAGAGGATTTTCTGCAAAAACAATGCACAACCTTTAACAAAATGACAACTTTAAATTATTTTTAAATAACTGCCATCATTAATGACATCACACATGTCTAGTTAAGTTTACTTAAAGGCAGTGGCGATTCTATGTGCGTGCTGAGGGGTACTATGCACATCCAAATGCATATGGATCCATATATTATGTATGCTGTGTCTTCATGTGCGTGCTGAGGGGTACTATGCACATCCAAATGCATATGGATCCATATATTATGTATGCTGTGTCTTCATGTGCGTGCTGAGGGGTACTATGCACATCCAAATGCATATGGATCCATATATTATGTATGCTGTGTCTTCACTGCCACTGCTTAAAGGGATATTAAATAGTATGAAATAGCAATATGAAATGTTTAACTATGTGTAGTTAAAAGACTACACTATACAGTTGCAAGAAAAAGTTGGTGAACCCTTTGGAATTACATGGATTTCTGCATAAAATGAAGTCTGATATTTATCTAAGTCACAATTATAGACCAACACAAAACTAAAAACACACAAACGGTTGTGCTTCTCAAAATGTTGTTGAAGACATTAAGTAATCAGGCACAGTGCATATGTATTCCACACATCCTTTACTGCATACTCTCTTATTGTATTGCTTGCTTTATATCTGTCCCTAACTGTCTTCAGCAAGAGAGCTAGGCAAGTTTAAACATGATGGCACTCCTTAAAGGGGCAGTCAACACCAGAATTTTTGTTGCTTTACAATATAGATAATCCCTTAATTACCCATTCCCCAGTTTTGTATAACCAACACAGTTATAATAAAACACCTTTTACCTCTGTGATTACCTTGTATCTAAGTCTCTGCAGACTTCCCCCTTATTTCAGTTCTTTTGACAGACTTCCATTTTAGCCAATCAGTGCTCACTCCTCAATAAATTCACGTGCATGAGCTCAACGTAATCTATATGAAACACATTAACTAACACCCTCTAGTGGTGAAAAACTGTCAAAAGCAGAGGTGGCCTTCAAGGTCTAAGAAATTAGCATATGAACTTCCTAGGATTAGCTTTTATCTAAGAATAGAAAGAGAGCAAAGCAACATTAGTGATACATGTAAATTGGAAAGTTGTTTAAAATTGCATGCCCTATTTGAATCATGAAAGGTTTTTTTGGCTTGACTGTCCCTTTAATTTATAGAAACTCTTGAACCCCCATCATGCTCCAGATAATGATATGGCCAATGATTAGAGCTTATACATAAATGCCTGCTCTTGATTGGCTCAACAGCTGTATCCTTACTTGGAGTGACAAAGAAGTACAATTTGACTATGCATTTAACACCTTTATAGGGCTTAAACACAAAAGTAAAATAAATGAATCTTGTTTTAAAATAAAATAAAGTAGAGCTTTTTTATATTTTACACTAGAATATCATTTTAAGTTGCTGTAAAAAGATTAAAAAAAACAATGTACTCTGGCAAGCAGCTGATAAGAGTTCATTTTATTCAAGAAACCTGCAGAAACACACTCCATGAGGTAAAATGGACCATTAGAAACACATTAAAGAGAAAAAAATATTACAGCACAATGTTTCTTTAAGAACTGATGCACAGATAACCAGTCCTGGGTTTATTCTCAGGTTTTAGCAAAATGAAAGCCCAGAATGGATTGTTAACATGTCAGTGGTCTGCAGTCAGCTATGATTAAATGATGCATTTAGTCAAGCTCTGATTGAATTCCTTCATTTAAACCTAGTAGCACAGCACTCCAGCTATACTAATGATGTCAGTAGGACCTGTGCAACACTGCTCACCTTTCTGACTTCTGGAGAAATGTGAGCAGAGAGTAGAAGGAACAGAGATAATTGGAAATTTAGCAATGGGAGTTGTACCACCCCTGTAACCTTCTGTGATGTAGCTGAGGCTAGCTGTGATCAGGCAACCAGAGAATGACTTTAATGCCCCCTTGGCACAATCAAATGGACAAAACCTGGATGTTTCTCAAGTTAAAAAATAATTAGTAACTCAGCTGCCTTCGTTACTGTAGTAATAACCCCAAGGTTTGGCCACCAATGTCATTATAATTGTCATTGTTTAGAACGAATATCAGCCAGGGACCTAATAACAGCAGCACATAGCATCATGAAACATTTCTCACTTGGTGATCAGGTTCGCTATGATTAAGGTAAGCCATAAAACTTACTGAATATAAAAGCAGAAAACTAAGATGCTCTTTTCATTAGTGTTTTTGTTTTTTCCCCTTTCCCAATACATTGTAACACCTGCACACAGCTAGTTAATGTTGTATACCAAGGTGCAAGGTTGATGTCTACTTAAGTACCTTAACTAGCTTATTGATACTTTTAATGTTGTTAAACACATAGGGCCAGATTACGTTTGCGCATGAGCAATAAGGGGTTTGCGCTTGTCGGGCTTACTACTGGTATTACAAGTTAAAGGAAACTTATGCTAGAATGAATACCCCGTCCTTAGAACTCTTTTAACTGTTTTGAGAAACTAAAAAGTTGCGCAAACAATATCAAAAATACATTGCACGTATAGTTACACTCATAATAACATTATCTAATAAAAAGGTTTCAACTACGTATTTACTGTAAATATTTCACATTCCTATGTTCTGCACATAGCAGAATATGTTCTATTTATTTCTAAATAGATATTCTTATATCTGTGTATATCTATACCTATATAATCATGTGTATATATATATATATATATATATATAGAGAGAGAGAGAGAGAGAGAGAGAGAGAGAGAGAGAGAGAGAGAGAGAGAGAGGGTGTTTTTTATTCACTTTTTTTTTCTCCATTAACTTCTATGGGTGAATATGTGAATGCACGCAATATTCTAATTTCTGCTTTTTGCCTCTTCACAGAACAGTTTTTTTTTTTATATATTCAGCTCAGGTACAAGCAAACTGAAAAAAAATAACTTAAAGGGACAGTCAAGTCCAAAAAAAACTTTCATGTTCCAAATAGTGCATGTGATTTTAAACAACTTTCCAATTTACTTTTATCACCAATTTTCCTTTGTTCTCTTGGTATTCTTAGTTGAAAGCTAAACCTAGGAGGTTCATGTGCTAATTTCTAAGACCTTGAAGGCCGCCTCTAATCTAAATGCATTTTGATAGTTTTTCACTACTAGAGGGCATTAGTTCACATGTTTCATATAGATAACGATGAGCTCATGCATGTGAATTTACCATGGATACAGCTCTGATTGGCAAAATGCAAGTCTGTCAAAAGAACTGAAATAAGGAGGCAGTCTGCTGAGGCTTAGATACAAGGTAATTACAGAGGTAAAACGTGTATAATTATAACTGTGTTGGATATGCAAAACTGGGGAATGGGTAATTAAAGGATTATCTATCTTTTAAAACCACAAAAATTCTGGTGTTGACTGTCCCTTTAAAATGGCTACTGGGGGGGCGGAGCCTGAGGAAGCCAAGAAATGGCTGCTTAACTGTGGAGCTCCAGGCAATACACGGTACATTGAGACTGCAATGAAGATATAGGGACAACAGAGAAGGTCCCCAGTCTCCACACTGTTAACCGGAACATATGAGGGGCAACTTGAGACCAAAAAAAAAGTAAACTGCGAGCGGTTACGCCAGTATATAGGGAAGAACAGAAGAAGCAGCACGGAGAGGGGAGCGCAAGATAATGGCGGAAACCCACGTGGCGCGAGTGAGACCGCGGACTGCCCGATTGCCAGCTCTGAGCAACTAACAGATGAAAGGGGCAGATAGCGGGTAAGACCGGACTAACGATGTCTAATAGAAGCCATTAGGAGAGGCATGACAGTGGAGTACAAAGGTTATAAGGTCACATAGCTGCGCCTAGATGTGAAATAGAGTGAGACTTCAGCAAGAGCCCTGAGATATCAGTCCCTCTCCGGAGGGCAAGAAAAGAATTAGCACTTACCCACAAAATAAAGCTTGGGCTCAGTGAAGTAGGCAGGAGAAAGGTACAACATATTTGAGAGCACCTAGCACAATATAAACTTCTCTACGGGAGTCAAGGCCCTTTGGATCTATAATATAGTAAAACGGCAAGCTGTGAATAGGCCCTTTTCTCCTCCCTTTATTTTTTCTTATCAGTCAGTCAGAGTGAAAGTGCACACAAACCAAGAGGGAAGTCAATCTTACAGAAGAGGGATATTGACTTTTGCAAGTTATACAGAACGATTTAAAACATATTAAAAAGTCTGACATCAGGGAGATTTCAGCATGACATCCAAACGAAGCTCAAAAACTACATTAGGAGGAAAGCAGACAACTGCTCCCATTTTCTTCAAAACTAGCAGAGGAGACAAATCCCCAGAGCAGCAGTCATCTAGAGCAGATGAAGAGCAGGAATCCTCTGCAGGATACTCAAAAGAAACAGACAGGCTGACACCACTGACAAAAGCAGACTTAGATAACCTGGTGTCAAAACAGGACATTTCCACAAATTTTGAAAAGCTTCTTGAAAAAATGGAGATGTTGCAGAACACTGTTGCTAGCAGTCTGACAGAACTCAAACAAGAAATGGGAGAACTAGGAAACAGAGTGAACTCACTTGAAGAAAGCGGGGAGGCCTTAGCAGAAGGGTTAAATGAGATTTCAAATCACACAAGTGCCCACCAACATGATATAGATGACATCTATGACAAATTGGAAGATTTGGAAAATCGGAGTCGCAGGTGTAATATACGGCTGAAAGGAGTTCCAGAGTCGGTGGCCCCGAAAGAACTAAACTCATATTTGCTATCTTTGTTCCAAGGCATAACGGGCACCGAGGAGGCGCAGAGATTTCAAATGGAACGGGCACACAGGGCCCTACGACCCAAACCTAAGGGGGATGATCCTCCACGTGATATCATCATCAAGATGCTTAGATATCAGGAAAAAGAAGAGATCTTGGCTGCAGCACGAAGAAATCCTACCTTTAAACATCAAGGAAATGTGGTGCAGTTCTATCAAGATTTATGTACGAGGACTCTACAAAGAAGGGGTGCACTTAGACCCCTCACCACACAGCTACGGAAGGCTCAGATACCGTATAGATGGGGCTTCCCGTTTGCGCTGCAAATTACATGGGAAAACCGAATGCTAATCATCAAAGATCCGGACGAGATACCTGAAATATGCAGAAAGCTGAAGTTGGACTTACCAGCTCAACAACAGCAGCGACAATCACCCACAAGAAAGGAGGAACAGAATAGACCACCTCTTCAGAAAAGATGGGATAAAGTACCTGAGAAAAGAAGGAAGACTTGAAGCACTGAGAGTATGTTCAGAGAGGAAAACAATGAATTGAAGAAATAATGGAGTGAATAGACCTTTGGGTCTGAATTGAGCCATTTGGCGGAACTGGGGCCGCCATGGCCTGGAAGAAGACAGGTTATGAAAACAGAGACATACGCAGATCATTAGACAGATGAGTATGGTTTCTTGTTATCTAAAATGTTTTGTTTCTTGTTTACGTATTTTTTCTATACTGTGTTAGATTTGCCTTTTCTTTTTGTTGTAAAGTGATAAGTACAGACTATATGAAGGACACAACAAAGACTCTAACAACTTCATGATAATGGTCAAAAGACAATTTTGAACAAGTATAAGGGAAACAGGACACAGTCACATTGAGGCAAACAAACGGTTCAATAGGAGAAGTGTCCTGTTACAAAAATGTCTGGGGTTCCTGTATTTAAATATTTATCACAGTCTTAAATGTTATTAAGAATATATGACGAGTTAACTATATTGCCTGTTTGGTTACTATGAGGCAAATTTTGGCTGAAAATGTGAAATGTACAGTTTATTTGTTTTGTTATTGTTGGTTGCTTAATGTTTTTAACCAGGAGGTGCCAGTTACGTTTAGAAAAGGAGGGAATGATATAAAATGGGAGGAAGATAGGGTTAGGAAAACAGACTATAGCGAGAAGCGTGATCTCTACTATTTAGCAGACACTGAGCTGAGAAGGGAAGAAATAGAATTAGGAGGAAGCTGGGGAAAGTATATTAATGCCACATAATTTGATTCTCCTCTCGCACAACGCGAGAGGCCTTAATACAGACATCAAAAGAAAGACCGCAATGTCTCAATACCTGAAAACAAACGCTAAGATTATATTTCTGCAAGAGACACATTTTGTGAAAGACAATATTCCAGGGTTCTGGTCACATCATTTCCCATTACATTATCATGCCACAACAGAGTCTAAGAAAAGAGGAGTATCAATCTTGATACATAGATCACTAGATTTTGTGCTGGAGAGGGTAACAAGAGATAAGAATGGGAGGTACGTAATAGTCCAGGGTACGTTGCAAGGCACGAAAGTCACACTGTGTAATGTATACGCCCCCAACGAGTCTCAGAACTTATTCTTTAAGGAATTGTCTACACTACTCACTCATTGGGAAAAAAACAGACTAATTGTAGCCGGGGACTTTAATGTTAATATGACCTCTTTTAATGGCTCTGAGACTTTGAAAATAACAAGTAAACAACATAGACACAACAGCATAGTTAAATCAGTTCGCAGTTCGTTGGAGGAACATGGGTTAGTGGATTCATGGGAGGCTTTGGGTAACACAGAGCGGGAATATACCTATTACTCACCAGCACACAAGACCTACACAATTCTCGACTACATTTACATCAGCCAAATTCTAGCACCAAACTTAGTGACTACGAACACGCAGACTTGTGTCTGGTCAGACCACTCACTTATCTTTCTAGAACTTACGGGCCTCATAAATTTTGCTAGACAGCGATCTTGGACATACAACCCGACTTTACTGAAAAACCCTGAAATACATGGTAGGATTCAAAAGGCATTGAAGGAATATTGGGAAGTAAATTTAGGTTCCGTAGATAATCCGCTGACGATATGGGCAGCCCATAAATCAGTATTAAGAGGGTTGCTAATAAAGGAAAAATCACTGAGAAATAAACAAACAACAGCACAAGCTAGAGCACTACAAGGGGAGGTGGAACAACTCGAGAGAGAACACCAGCGCACGCTATCAGGGAAAACATATAAAACTTTAGTAGACAAGAGAAAGGAGTTAGCTAAATTACTGAACGATACATCAATTAGAGCTGCTCTGAGGCTGAAGGCCCACTATTTTGTGTATGCTAATAAGCCAGACAGATATCTGGCGAGTAAGTTAAGGGAAAACAATAAGTTTTTTTCCATCCCCAAGTTAGTAACATCAAAAGGAGAAATCACCTCGAACCCACAGGAGATATCAGATAGCTTTGCCCGCTACTATGCACAATTATACGATGGGAAGAAAGTAAGAACAGGAAACATAGATAACCAAATTTCTAAATTTTTAGATAGAGCGAATTTGAGAACGCTATCGAGTGAGGACTTGGAAAGCCTTAACTCAAAAATAACAAATAACGAAGTACTGGGGGTAATTAAAGACTTAAAAATAGGTAAGGCGGCAGGCCCCGACGGGTTAACGGGTGAATATTACAAACTTTTTAAGAAGGAACTGATACCCCACATAACCAATCTCTGCAATGGGATTATGGAGGGGTGGGATATACCTAGAGAAATGCTTCAGGCAAAAATTATTGTGATACCAAAGAGCGGGAAGAATACAAAACTTTGCCAAAACTATAGACCCATATCCCTAATTAATCATGATATAAAAATTTTTGCTAAAGTTATGGCAAACAGATTAAAGCGAATTTTACCCTCCCTGGTCCATCAGGACCAGGTGGGGTTCGTACAAGACAGAGAGGCGCCAGATAATGTTAGGAGAACGCTTTCTTTGCTAGACTATGTGAAGGTAAAGGGGATTCCAGCTCTATTCCTGTCGCTCGACGCAGAAAAGGCGTTCGACAGGGTGGACTGGAATTTCATGTTTAAGGTGTTATCGGCCATGGGTTTCAGTGGAGCTATTATGCAGGCGCTAGGTAGCATATATTCAAAACCGACGGCAGCGGTGGGGGCGGCGGGATACTTATCAAAGCAAATAGACATTCTGAATGGAACAAGGCAGGGATGCCCGCTGTCGCCACTGATATTCGCGATATGTATTGAGCCTTTGGCTGCGTGTATAAGGAACTCGGGAGATATTGCGGGGGTTAAAATAGGGACTTCTGAATATAAGACTATGCTATTTGCGGATGATGTACTGTTGACAATCACTAGGCCACTGAGTTCGCTGCCACACCTCTATCAAACTTTACATGAATACTCAGAGATTTCTGGCTACAAATTAAATTCGGATAAATGTGAGGCACTAGCAGTTAACTTACCTCCTCATACTAAAAAAAGGATCGAGCTGAATTTTGAATTCGCTTGGGCTAAGAGCTCTATCACTTACCTAGGAATAAAGATAGGCGAAAACTTGTCAGATTTGTATAAGTTAAATTATGTCCCGGTTTATAAAGCTATTAGAGCGGATCTCAGGAAATGGAGAAAAAGTAACTTCTCATGGTATGGGAGATTAATGTCTATTAAAATGAATGTCCTACCCAGATTAATGTACTTGTTCAGAGCGGTTCCGACCAGTATCCCCTTACCGGAACTGGAGGCACTACAAACGGATCTTTTGAAATATTTGAGAGGAGCAGGGAGACCTAGAATAGCATCCCAACTACTACAATTGCACAGACAGGCAGGAGGTGTGGGGGTTCCAAATTTAGTGGAATATTATCAGGCCGCGAGGCTGGCACAGACGGTTGTATTAAGCAAACAGGATAGTGGATTGATATGGTCACAAATAGAATCAGAGATAACAAGTAGTTCGAGAGCAGCGGACATTATCTGGGATTCAGAGGTAATAATTAACCGGGAGACCTATAGGTCGCCAATAACAATAGAGGCATTCAAGTTATGGAATAGGACCGCGAAAAGACTGCGATTATGCAACCCAGAATCAACGGCGAGACCTGTCAGGTTTCTATTGCCACAAGATATAAGAAAAATAGTAGACAAATGGGCGAATAAGGGGTTATACAGGGTGGCTGACTTCTTGCTGGGGTCCGCGGTGATTACGTTCAACCAAATTAGAGATCAAATAGAACCGGAACGGTTACATTGGTTTGTGTATTTACAGGTTAGGTCAGCAATAGTAACATACATGTCGCACAAACAGGAACAACGCCCTACAGAACTTGAAAGAATGATAATAAAGGCAGATAGAGGGAAAAAGCTGATATCTCGAATCTACGTCTTAATTCAAAAGACTAAACACGGGTCCAAATTAGAAGTGACTGAGAGATGGGAAAGGGACACACTAGAAACTTGGGAGACAGAGGACTGGAACGAGTTGTCGTTGAATTCATACAGGGGTCTGATAAGTGCAGACATGAGAGAAAATTGTATAAAAGTAATGTACAGATGGTACCTGACACCAGTAAGGACGGCCCATTATTCTATAACGCACAACGACAACTGCTATAGAGGTTGCCAAGAAAAGGGCACATTTAAACATATGTGGTGGGAATGTCAGGAAGTCCAAACACTATGGGGTAGACTCTCAGAACTGATAAGTACACTGCTAGAAGAGAGAGTGACCCTAACAATGTCACAAGCGTTACTTCATAAAAAAGTGACACCCTTTAACACAACAATTAATAAATTCATCAAAATTCTTTGCACATGTCTGAGAATCTGTATAGCACACCACTGGAAATTAGGGGTACCCTCATGGCAAGAGGTGATGGGGAAAATTACAGAGACGTACACTCTGTCAGAACTAGCCGCTTGGTCACAGGGACAGCCAGAGCAGTTTAATAAGATTGGGTTTACTGGATATTGAGGTCGGAGCACCATCAGAGACAAGCAGAAATAAGTTAGCAGCAGAAATGTTAAGAATAGGAGAAGTCTATTTAGGTCGGATAGTGGTAACTAACCCAGGATAAAACTAGCACGGAAAAAGTAGAAGATAGGTACATACTGAGATATAATTTGAAGGTATTTAGCTTTTAGTTCAGAAAACATGGCACCTCTTGGAGGGGGGGAGGGGGCGGGTAATAGTTGGGGGAAAGGGATTACAGGGTTAGGCATCACTTGAATACAATATGAGTACAAAATGTTATGGTTTAAGAAAAGGCTAAAGAACATATTAGTGTATAATGTTAGGAGGTAACATCATATGTAAACTTTAATATGTTTGATGTGGAATGCTAACTCTCAGAAGACACTTGTACAATTATAAAATTGTAAATGATGCTGTTTATGTTTACCTATATAAAATTAATAAAAATTATTTCAACATAAAATGGCTACTGGCAGTACAGTTTCCCACAACCAGTCCCAGAGAGTCAATTTCTTAAAGTAACAGTATACTACAACTATGTCCATACTCCCCTGGTGTAACACACCTAAGAAAAACAAAAGCTTTAAAAATCTTTCACCACTGACCCTACTATAGGATGCCTATACACACTACCTCTCTCAAATCCAGTCTTATGTGCTTGTGTATTATACACAAGGAACACTGGTATTATGTTTTCTGAGATATAAATGACCATGCTAATAAAATGCCAACTTTATTTTGGCAAATGCATATGGCTAAATACTAATCTTATTCATTAAATCACAAGATTATGACTCTGGAGTGTCTAGTTCATGTTAGCAATGGCTCAAGTCAGGCCAGCATTGCAGTATCTACCTAACTGAGCATAAGACTTTTTGATCATCCTTTGGGGTAAGAAATCACAGCTTCTTTGTGGCCCTCAATGACTAAATTTGGATGTCTAAGTTTATATTACGACATATACATGATAGGTATTTGTCCATCACTTCCATCAATATCATGATTCAAGATGTCATATGAGTAATATAGTTTAATTAGTACTTGCTCTCCATCACAGTAAATGTCTAATTTTTGTTTATACTTTGAAGGCATACCCAGAACTTGCAGATTCAGGCAACTTTCATAGGTCTATTTTTTTTATTATTATTATAAATATACATTTCAAATGGCCTTTTTTTAAATGTAACTAAAAGGACATTATTGCCTCTTAATGTCAATCATTCTTCTCATTTGGCCGCCATTCTATAAATTTGGCATAGTCCCATCATCACTTTACAAGATATCTCTAACTGAAGACAAGCTGATATGTACTTATAAAAAGCCATGGTTACTTAATTGTGTCAGAAGGAACTGCATTATGGTATTGCATAGCAGTGTTTAGAATTTGGAGTTTCAGATATTGTTAGAAGTCAATTTATATTTTCAGGTGTTGTAGCAAACAGATGTTTGTCTCATCTTGTCAGTGACATTCACGGTCTCTCAAAAAAGGATCCATCTGTGGCAGTCTTTCTCGCTTACTTTCCACCCAAGCTTATTACAAAGCAGATGTTCTGCTTCCTAATTACCGAGAGATCAAAATATGTGCAGAGGGGCAAAGCAAATCAACACACAAAGGAACAGAGAATGTCCGAGTATGACAGACATATGTATGTTGGAAACTAGGACAGCCAGCAACAGCAGGGCCGCCATCAGGGGGTGACAGGGGTGACTCCTGTCAGGGGCCCAATGGACTAGGGGGGCCCCATGAGGCAAGAAGTAAAAAAAAAAAAAAAAAAAAAAAAAATTTTTTTTTTTTTTTTTTTTAATTTTGGCAGCCACCAGTGGGTACTACAGCAGAGTGCTAATTGAGCATGGGAAATGTTATTACAAGGACTAAAGTATTAGCATTTGAGAGGATTTCTGAGTGTGCACTAAACCACTATGCACAGTGTGAGACAGACTTGGTACTTTGTTTGTAGAGTGTGTGCCTGAGTCAGACGGCTGATAACTTTCATTTGCAGAGGAGTTAGGAATTACTTAGCAAATGTTTTTTATTTCTTTGTACAATTTAAGATTGTAACTTCAGTGTGGTAGTAGTTGTATGGTGGGGCCAGGGGTCCATAAAAACACATTTTTTTAGCAGCAGTGTATTTATGATTATTTGACAATGCTGTAGAAATTCTATATTTAAAACCATGCAGAAATGTTTCCTCCTCAATACACAAATTATATATATTGCATTCCAGTTTACTGCCCCTTTATGCAAGGAGTTTTCAGATACAAGGAGGCATTTTATCTAAGATTTTTACATCTGCATAACATGTTATACTCTCAGATTAAGATTGCTCAGTGTTGGAAATGAGACAGGTTAACTTAAAACTGTTCAGTTTACTCTACAGCTGACTTAATTTTGAAATGCATACCAACAAGCTTAAATCCCGCATTTAACCAGATCTAATGGTATGAGTACCACAGCTTATGATTCCACCAAGACCATATAGAGTACAGCATTTTCAAATTCCACAAGTACAGCTGACAGATGGGAACATTTGTACACTATATTTGAAGTGGTGCTCTTGGTTGGGGAAAATATCAAACAAACATATGTCAACCTTTTAAAAGTACTTTTCTTCATCTAGCAATCTACCCAGATCATTAATGTACAATTTTGAATTCACAGAATTATTTTTGTTTGCACATTTACAAATATGATTCTTTAAAGTGATCTCTTAATTTCTGCATTTTTTTATCATGCATGTCACACACTGTTGATTTAGGGGATGCAAGGTGCATAAATGTTTCCTCCTGTGAGTGTTTCTGTGGGTGTCTGTGCTTATGTCTTTGTGCTTTGGTTTGTGTCTCTATAAGTGTGTATGTATTTTTTTTCTGTTGGTATCTCTGTGAGGGTGGGTGTGTATGTCTTTATGCATTTTCTGTGGATGTCTGTGAGGGTGTGTGCATATGTCTTTGAGCATTTTCTCTGGATGCCTCTGTGAGGGTGGGTGTGTATGTCTGTGTTTTTTGTGGATGCCTCTGTGAGGGTGTGTGTGTGTGTGTGTGTGTGTATGTATGTCTGTGTTTTCTGTGGATGTCTCTGTGAGGGTGTGTATTTTCTGTGGGTGTCTCTGTGAGGGTGCGTATGTCTTTGTGTGTTTTCTGTGGATGTCTCAGTGAGGGTGTGTATGTATGTCTTTATGTGTTTTCTGTGGGTGTCTCTGTGTGTGTGTATATGTCTTTGTGTGTTTTCTGAGGCGGTCTCTGTTGGTGTTTCCTTGGGTGTATGTGCAAGTTTGAGTTTATGTGTGGGTGTCCATTGTATGTTCCTTTTTACAACATTTTGACCTTACTACTGATTATTCACATCTTTCTACAGGCTTTGAGACTTATGAGACCTTTCCGGAAGTCACCAATCTACCATTTAACCTTTAAATTATTGTTTAGGCAGTTCAGGGCCCTTCCTTCCAGCCACTGTAAAGCTGTTGTCATCATTTAGTTGGCATCTTCCTTTACAAAAAGATAATTCAGAACTCCATATTTTGTTTTCTAAATCTCCTTTTTTTTACAAAACTTTAGTTTACCTCATTACTTGTCAGGGCAATGTAAACAAGTGATAAGTGTCTGTTTGGGTGCCTGTGTCTGAGTTTCTTTGCGTGTTTGCTAGAGTGTCTGTATGTGAATCCTTATGTGTGAGTGTGTGTGTGTGTGTGTGTTTCAGTGTATGTTTCTACCTTTACAACATTTCCAAGTTTAAATAGACAATTAAGAATAAAGTGCATATACATTTTAGTCACTTGGTAAAAAATTGCACATGTCAAAGGAGGGGGGGGGGGGCTGATCAATGGTTAAGTCAGGGGCCCCAAAATTTCTAGTGGCGGCCCTGAGCAACAGACAAAAATTGAAAATGCATTTAAAGTCTCATGGCCATAATAATTAATGGACATAGACATCACGGTATAATTAGGGTATACATCCCAGAATAAAATAGCAAGTGTGTTAAAAAATGACTGCACTATTTATTTATTTTTAAACATTTTTAAAATTTAATCTGGAACATGTGGATGAACCGATTCATACATACATACAACATACATACCAACTAATTCCCCTGTTAGCACAGGGATTGTCACTGTACAGAATTTAATTTAAAACAAAAACGGGAAAAAAACTGGCATGGATGTGAAACTTTCATGTTCAGGTAGAGTGTACAATAAAAAAAAATCCTTCTAATATCAATTTAACTTTTTATTTTCATATCCTTTTCTAAAATGTACCCCCTTTCCATGACAGCATACTGAAATAAGGGTTGCTATCCAGCCAGTATTTTACCAACATAGATCTCGATTCTGGTGTTTCAGAAATTCTTGTTTGATATCGGATAATCGTGATCTTGATAACTTCTTAAAAGAAGATGAGGCTGCTCATGCCAACAATGGCTCATTTTGATAATGAACAAAATATGAAAAATTATACTGAACAGCATTATTAAAATCCTAGAATGGCTATTAATAACAGAAAACTTAACCGATACACGAAAAAAAAATTACAACTGGTCTTCAGTATGTCCAGACGCTCTTACCAACTGACCAGCCCGCTCATCCTCATTCTAATGATCCAGCATTCTCTTCTCTCTCTCTTCATGTCACAACTCTTGACATCTTGAAGATATATTTTTTGTCTGGCTAACACCATTTTATTGGCACATCATCAAAAGTTGCCATAGTTGGCATGGGCAGTGCCATCTTGTTTTTCGGCTCTGAGAATGTGCAGATCGATAGCTTATGTCATTATTGATATGTAGTCCCTAAATCGTGGTCAAGTGGATAGTCTAAGCATCATATGGGGACTTTCCGATATGCAATACTTTTGTAATACGGAAATGATGTTACCATTTTATCCTTGTGGTGTTGTCATAATTCCAATGTTAACAAAGGTGTATCGAGAGCTGAAAAACAGCTGATAAACACTAATTGAATAGATTGAAATCAACCCCATAGCCAGTATTTTTAAAGTTCAGGTCAATGTAGAAAATAAACAATATAAATATATAGAACAACATGCCCTATCATGGTGAAACTTCTCCCAAGTGTGTTGGGACCTAATTACAAACAAATGTTATAATATAAATTATTAGAATTTTTTTTTATTATTATTATACTCTGTCGGAATTCAGCCATTTTAATTCTGATGTCCCTTTAATACGGTCTTGTACACACTTTTAAATAAGCATACAAATAACAATTTTTCTTTTCCCTCTGTAAACCTAAGTGACTGTATTCATGCTTTAGTGAAATGAACCATGGCTGTACTTTCACAAAAAAACCAAAATCTGATTCTTGACCTGCATAAATGTGAAAAGCAGACAGGTAAGCAATATATGTATACAGTTTAAAGGAACACTGAACCCACATTTTTTCCTTTCTGATTCAGATAGAGCATGCAATTTTTAAGCAACTTTCTAATTTACTCCTATGATCAAATTTTCTTTGTTCTTTTGCTATCTTTATTTGAAAAAGAAGGCATCTAAGCTATTTTTTTTTGGTTGAGAACTCTGACTTTAGAAATATTGGCCTACTGACCTTGACATTAGGGTTATGATTAGGGTCAGTATTTTACTAGTGTTACTGTAAAAATGCTTGGTCACCAGTATGGGGCAGAATTGTGTTGCAAAGCAATGCAGCACCTAAGGTGTTTAATTGTGGTCAAGAATAGATACAGTGTAATTACAGCACCAGAAGACATAAGACAGTCCACAGGCTCTTCTAAATCTCATAATCAGATTTGGATGTAACTATAGTGCATGAGAAGAGAGCAGCAAACGTCCTTAAGTGTATAAAGAAACAATCAAGGCAATACAATGTAACATTTAACAAAGGTTTATTATACAAATCAGATCATATGTTAAAAAAACAGGTTAAAAAATGTATATATATGTATGTATGTATGTCTGTATGTATGTATGTATATATGTATGTATGTATGTATGTATGTATATATGTATGTATGTATGTATGTATGTATATATGTATGTATGTATGTATGTATGTATGTATGTATATATGTATGTATATATGTATGTATGTATGTATGTATGTATATATGTATGTATGTATGTATGTATGTATGTATGTATATATGTATGTATGTATGTATGTATGTATATATG
>NC_069499.1:970715386-970787886 GCF_027579735.1 Bombina bombina | reverse complement strand
CTGTGCCATCATCATATTGCTGTCTTTTCAGCACAAATATAAAGGGAACAAAAAAGAAAATAATACAGATTTACAACTTCAGGAGAATAAACTTACGTAGAATAAATCAGGACGAGCACGTATTAAAACCTAAAGGGACACTCAAGTCAAAATTAAACTGTCATGATTCAGATAGTGCAGGAATTTTACACAACTTTCCAATCTACTTCCATTAACAAAATGTGCACAGTCTTTTTATATTTACACTTTTTAAGTCACCAGCTCCAATTGAGCATGTGCAAGAATTCACAGAATATACGTATATGCATTTGTAATTGGCTGATGGCTGTCACATGATACAGGAGGAGTGGAATACACATAAGTGAAATTTGTCATAAAACATCTACAACTCATTTAAAGTTCAGACTGAGGGGTCGATTTATCAAGGTAACAGCAGTTATGAAGCAGCGGTCTTAAGACCGCTGCTCCTTAAATGGTCCGCCTGCTCTGAGGCTGCAGACATCAATCCGCCTGATCTCATACCCGCAAATCTGCAGGGGGCGGCATTGCACAAGCAGTTCACAATAACTGCTTGTGCAATGATAAATGCAAACAGCGTATGCTGTCGGCATTTATCAATGTCTGTCGTACATGATCCGCTGAGCGGATCATGTCGGACAGACCAATGATAAATCGGTCCCTAAGTGCTATTGTATTGTCTTGTTATCATGCATTTGTTGATTATGCAAATCTACTGTATTTACTGGTCCTTTAAAGACATGAGGTTTGACTTTGTACATGTTACAAAGGTTATAGTACTGTATTGTTATAAATCTACCAAAATCAGTTATTGTTATTAGGACAATGCTAGAAATAGTCAAACACCCCCCCCCCCCCAAATTCTGTGACAGAGGATGAAAACGCTTGCAGGAAAACCTCAGCCCCTCATTTTCTTCTAAAATGAATCAAAGGTGGCGGGGGGAAAGTTTCACAGCGCATACCCTGAAAGCTAAGTACCACCATAGTCTCACATTACCCTGTAAAACAGCATAATATAAAAAAGAAATACAAATATGAATTAAAAATCGGACTTTATTTTTAGAACAGAAATCTGTGCTTAGTCTTGTTCAATAATTATTGCAGCACAAAGTTCTACAGAAATAGATAAAAATAATAGATGGGATGACCCAGCTACCACAGACACAGTGAATTCAGCACCTTGGCAACTTCATCATATAAGAAAAACTATCCCTAAAAAACAGGGAATTTAGTGCAAGCTGCTGATACTTATCAAGAGACTTAAAAAGGGAATCTCCTTTACAAAAAGTATGAGCCAGATTACAAGTGGAGCACAAAATATCGCTTTCATGAAAGCAATATTTGAGCTCCACTGTGTAATACCTGTGCACACTCTGTGCTGGTATTACAAGTTGTCAGCGATGCGAACGTGAACTCACATTCGCATTGCTGGGAAGCATTGTGTTCATGAGAGCACGCTTCCATAGGCTCCAAAGTGAGCCACGTTCTTTGACGGCATCAGAACCTAAGTGCAGAGAAGGGGGTATGTAACGCATCGATGGCAGCAACTATAAATAAACATGTATATGATTATATACATATATATGTATGTGTAAACATGTGTATATACACATATTAACACATAAATATATATGTATATAAGCATATACATATATATTTACTGGGAACACACAGTTCCCATAGACCACAATGTAAAGGCACTTTTCAGTGCCATTTTTTTTCCTAACATCCCGCTCCCGCCAACTTTAGCCACAAAATACTGCCTAGTGCACTTATTTTATTAAAAAATAAAGATGCTGCTTTTTTATTTTTTATAAAATACACTAGAATGTATTTTGGGGGAATTTGGGGCACATTTATCAAATTAACCAGAGATCTGATCCCTGGTTAATTTTATAAGTGCTAAGTGCTAATTGCTATTGCGAGCCTGTGGTACGCAGCAATAACCAGCCACTTATAATGGCTGATTAATTATCTTGTGCCTGTAAACGGGCAAATTTGCCTGTTTGTGGGCGTGCGATAATATAACACTCCACTTGTAATCTAGCTCTATATGTTTTAAAGGCAAAATAGTCTTCTGAACCTGAGAACCAATAGAGCACATAGCAGTATAGCAGGCTTCACAAGACTAACACAGCCACATATGTCCCTTTCAGCTGAGATAATTAGATAAGAACTGCTAAGCAATGAATGGGTTGCTAACATAATGACAAAAGCTAGCTGTGCCAGATTGGCAAGTAGTGTGTGGAGTTTGGCTATTAAAAACAACTGTATCAAACAAGGTGTTAATGCATTTTAAACATTTTCAAACTTCACACGTAAGTTTATTGCAAGACAGCATATAAATCTTGTAATAACAAGGTGCTTACTGCCCCTTTAATTCATTAGATCATTTCATTTTTGCAATACTGACCCTAGATAATTCACAAAATGGGTTAAACAATTCCAGACGAGCAGCAACAAACGCTGTAGCCCCTTATTGGTTCTGTTCAGTATTTACTTATGTGTTTAACCTTTCTTGTGTGTATGCTGTAACAAATCAGAGCCATATGTATTTTGCATAAGAATGTCCCTATAAAGTTTAGGCCAATTCTTAGCAAGATTCCAAATTGTAAAACTACAATATTCAACATTTCTGGAGAGATTTGTGCCAAACAAAGGATTTTAATGAAATATCTGCAGTCACCTATCACATCTATGTACCGTTCCATGTATCAACTCCTCCTCATAATGCAACACATGGCATGCATGAATTGTCAGATTTCTATCATTTGTTTTATTACTGGACCAAATGTTGCAAATGTTGGACAATTCCATTCTTTCCATATTAAATAAATAAATAACTTATGCAAAATGGTTTCCCACTTAAAATGACAGTCTAGTCCAAATTAAACATTCATAATTCAGATATGGCACTTTTATCATCAAATTTGCTTTGTTCGCTTGGTATTCTTTGTTTAAAACTAAACCTAGGTAGGCTCATATGCTAATTTCTAAGTCCTTAAAGGCCAGTGCATTTTGACAGTTTTGCACAGCTAGACAGCGCTAGTTCATGTATGCCATATAGATAACAATGTGCTCACTCCCATGGAGTTAGTTATGAGTCAGCTCTGCTAAAATTCAAGTCTGTGAAAAGAACTGAAATAAGAGGTAAAAAGTATAATAAAGGTATACTGAACCAAAAAAATGTTTTTCATGATTCAGATAGAGCATGCAATTTTAAGCAACTTTCTAATTTACACCTTTTATAAATTATTTTTCATTTTCTTTACTATCTTTATTTGAAAAAGCAAGAATCTAAGCTTACGAGCCGGCCCATTTTTGGTTCAGACCCTGGACATCGCTTGCTGTTTGGTGGCTGCATTTAGCCACCATTTCAACAAGTGGTTCCCAGGGGCTGAACCAAAGATGGGCCCGGCTCGTAAGTTTAGATTCCTGCTTTTTCAAATAAAGATAATAAGAGAATGAAGAATAATTGATAATAGGAGTAAATTAGAAAGTTGCTTAAAATTGCATGCTCTATCTGAATCATGAAATAAAACATTTGGGTTTAGTATCCCTTTAATATAACCATGTTGGTTATACAAAACTGGGGAATTGGCAATAAAGGGATTATCTATCTTTTTAAACAATACAAATTCTGGAGTAGGCTGTCCCTTTAACTAGTGTAATTACTTAAAGGGACAGTATACTATAAAATTGTTTTTTCCTTAATATGTTTCCAATTACTTTTTTTACCAGCTGCAGCAGAGTATAACATGTATGAGATTTGCTTTTTTTAAGGTTTATTTGTGTATATGAATTGGCTGATTTTGTGTTTTGAAGCCACAACCTAATAGAATGGATTGAGCTTGTAGGTATAATCAGATCTCATTACTTTATCACATAGTGTAAATATACCTGCTTCTTTATCTTATATCTGTCCGTAAACCAACAACCAATACTTGGAGAGAGAACAATGGGAAATTAACATTTTATTACCTTATCTTTTCTATACCCCACCGGGAGTGTAATTTCTTCTGCTGGCTGTGTTTACACAGCTTGGCCTTGAGGCCAAAAACTTTCAGGATGGGTGGGGATACCACAGGCTAAATAAACTATTTCAAATGCCAGTATAAGGACAATGGAAATACTTGTAAACAATTTAATATACTCCAGCAGGAAAAGTGGATCATTGGGAACAAATTACATTTTTGAAAAAACTGTCCCTTTAACCTAATCCTCAAATATTCACAGCGCTAATGGATAAATTCAATGAAAGACTCACCGCAACAATAGAACATTTGCTGCTAATCATTAATATCTCTTGATGCACACAAAATCAGCTGTGAGTCACAGGGTCAGTCAAACAGCCAGGCAGGAGTTGTACATCTCATTAACATATATCCAGACTAGTTATGTGCAAAATCCCATATGCAGACTGCTATAAAGAGATCTAGAAACATGCATTGCACAAAAAGGATCTGCTGGGGATACAGTTAGAGGCAGCTTTAGATTTTGCTATTTTTTCCCCATAAAGGATTTAGGATATGGGAATTGGGAACTATACATTCGTAACTTTCTAATGACTATTGTTATAAAAAAAAATATTTCATGAATAAAGGGACAGTAAACAAGTAAATTCTTCTGCAAAATTTATAAAACTAATACATCCATAATAATTACCTGCATTTATATTAAAATTAGAAATTCCCTTTTAGCAGCAAGCTTGCCCCAACTGCTCATCAAGGTGAACCATAAGTAAGAATGTAGCACAGCCAATCAGAGGACATGTTGCCGGGACTATAGACTTTTGCTCTCCTGTCAGACAGCTTGCTAAGGGCCTGATATTAAAAAGTTCTACACTCAAGCGAGATGATCTAATACATCTCATAAGTATGGAGAGGTCCCTAAAAAAATGTTAGAAACACACATTTTAATGTAAAACGTATTTATCTCACTATGGAGAGTTCTTGATGAGAAGGAGAGATGTCTACATTACAATATAAGTTCTACACAAAATCCCAAAGATTCTGTATGATTTTTCTCCATGCCGGCAAACGTTTAAATATCAGGTCCTTAGACATTCAAGAAGAGGAGCATGCGAGTGTGCACCTTGCTTACAGTCTATGGGCTTGTCGATGCATCATCTGATTGGATATGCCCCTTGCTTACTAAAACTTAAAGTGATATGAAACCCAATTTTTTTTCTTCCATGATTCAGATAGAGCTTGCCGTTTTAAGCAACTCTCTAATTTACTCCTATTATCATTTTTTATATTTATTTGAAAAAGCAAGAATGTAAGCTTAGCTGGCCCATTTTTGGTTCAGCACTTGGGTGGTAAAGCTTGCTTATTGGTGGCTACCAATAAAAAGTGTGTTTCATATCCCTTTAAACAAAATGGCTGAAAACAAGTGGCGGAAGTAAGCACCATGTTTGGCGCTGAAAGAGGATTTCTCTTTCATTTAATATAAATCCAGGTAATTATTAATGTATTTGTTTTGCAAACTTTGATGTTACATTTGTTGTTAACTGCTCCTTTCATAAACAAACAACAAAACCATGCACTGCTCCCTGCAAGGTACAAGAAAACCTCAGGTTTTAGGTATGAGGTTTGAAACTTTACAAGTGAAGTAAATGCTACCTATGACATATGCTCATTCAAAGTGGCAGGACAAAGTTCTAATCACACTTAAATAAGTCAGGTACTTTATTTTCATACACATAATGGATGAAAAGGCTTCTGGATAATTAAACCTGAACCACATAGAAGTCTCAATTAGACAAAAAAAGAACAAGAATATGTTTCTAAACAATGCCCTATAACCATCCAACATGATACAATAGACTCAAGCAGGTAACAAGCTAACAATATGTAACAAAGGATTATTATTGCATAATTGGGTTTGCATAAGGATTGAAAAGCATAGGAGTTCCATCAATTATATAAAATGACCAATTAACTAGGGAGCAAAGGCAGAGCGCCTGCTGCGTGCGTTTATTGCTAGTGAGGGGGTTGAAAGCTGTCTACAACTGGATATAGTGTGTAATTGTTCCAAAAATTATATTTAATTAACTCTTTTATTGCACTTATGCATGTAGGTGGCTAACCACTGTCCAGGATCCAATACAATGTTAAAGATATAACAAATTCACAAAGAGAAGTAATATCATGTAATTCTTTTGACAATTTCAATGACCAAAACAAACTATTACTGTAAAAGGAAATTGGCTGAATGGTGCTTACCTGCAGTTAATGTGAGACAGCTTTGTGCTGCACTCTGATTGGCAGAAAAATTGCGAACAGGAAGCAAGACAGGGAAAAAAGATAAAATAGGATTTGCCTACCACAGAAAGCATAAAAAGTACAATCATTTACTTATGATGGAAATATGGGAAATTACCTATTTAACTAGTTCAAGCAATAAACCAAACTATATAGTTTTCCGTACTGTATTAACAATCTTTGTTTCTGAACCTTCTCAATAAAAACTACCCCTAGAGATGATGCAAAATAAATGATAAAAGTATATTGCAAAGTTGTTTTACTACATAGAATTAAACATTCTATAATCTAATCTCTAAGTATGTACCGTTCCATTAAATACCTTAACAGAGGAGTATTAAAGCCTATACAAATAAATATCTCTTTGTGGTCCTCTGTAAAAATGCAATTTTAATGGGCCCACTATCGAGCTGATTTTACTGACCACCCAGCAAAAATGTAAGACAATATTAAGATAAAACTAGCTAATATTGATTTTAATGTTTGTTTCAGAAATTATCATTAAATCAATTTATGTTAAATTACACAATTAGTTTGGGCTTTGGATAGCTTAATTAACATTTATAAATATCAGAACATGATATAGTATTGTAGAGTGTTACACTTTGTCCTAAACACTGTAATGCAAATGTACTAAATGAGTGTGATAAGAGGAAAGTCTTTATGACAGTCCTCTGCCTAGGTGGTACATAAAAACTGTAACCTCTCGAGTGTGGTAGACAAAAAAAAAGCATCACACCTACACCAAAACTACCATGTGGATTTTACAAGAAGAAAGAAAAAGAAAGAACATGAAGACTAACGTGTTGAATAGTTCTAAAGCAATTTTGATTCAAATTGGTCTAATTATGATGTGGATCACTGAGGCGCAAAAGGGCATAACTTGGAAAATCAATAACACAATGTATGCTCTGTAGTATTTTCACATTAACATCACCATTAATTTTATATCAATTTTACACCACTACATAAGAATATCAAGATCTCTTTAGTATGAAGAGTTTAAAGATAGAACTTCATTCGCTTATATTGATTTCACATATTCAATGGTGAAATTACTCCATCATAGAACATTAACTAATTTCAGTATTGACTATACAATTTCAATATTTCTTAGTGTCTTTATCCTTTGTAGTATGTAAATATCATTTGCATTGGGTCAGTGTATGGATGGTAGCTTGAGATTGTGATCATTTCTGGGAAATTCTGTGATATTCCTTTTAATCAAATCTAATCCATTGACAGGTATGTTACATAAAAACAAACTGTCAATGTAGTTTTGTTAGTATTTGGTCAAATCATAATTTTACTAAAATAAAAAGGGCACCAATTAGACATGCTAACATAGTTTTATATTAAAAAGTTAAGTTTTAAATTTAAACTACCACTTTTTCAAATGAAGATATGAAGAAAATAAGAAAAATTGATAATAGGAGTAAATTAGAAAGTTGCTTAAAATTGCATGCTCTATCTGAATCATGAAAGAAAAAAAAATGGGTTTAGTGTCCCTTTAATCCTTATTGGGTTACAAGGATAGCACCCACAGTTATTTGGTAGATATTGAAGTAATGGGAAAGATCATCACACAGAACCCTACTAATGAATGAGTGTGCACATCACACAGCACCCTACAGTAATGAATGAGTGTGCACATTACACAACACCCTACAGTAATGAATGAGGGCGCACATCACACAGCCCCTACAGTATTGAATGAGTGTGCACATCACACAGCCACCTACATTAATGAATGAGCGTGCACATCACACAGCGCCCTTTGACATGTGCAATTTTTGACCAAGTGACTAAAACGTATATCCACAGAAAATGAATGCACAGACATACCCATAGAAAGCACACATACATACATACAGACACACACCCACCCTCACGGAGGCATCCAGAGAAAATACACAAAGACATACATACACACACCCTCACAGAGACACCCATAGAAAAAGCACAGACATACGCACCCACTCTCACAGACATCCGCAGACAATGCATAAAGGCATACACACCCACCCTCACAGAGAGACCCACAGAAAAAAAATACATACACACTCATAGAAACACAAACAAAAGCACAAAAACATAAACACAGACACCCACAGAAACACGCACAGGAGGTAAAATTTCTGCACATTGCATCCTCTAAATAAACATTGTAAATGTGCAAACAAAAAATAAATCTGTGAATTCAAAATTGTACATTAATGATCTGGGTAGATGGCTAGATAAAGAAAAGTACTTTTGAAAGGTTGACATATGTTTGTTTATTTTCCCCAACCAAGAGCACCACTTCAAATATGGTGTACAAATGTTCCCATCTGTCAGATGTGCTTATGGATTTTGAAAATGCTGTACTCTATATGGTCTTGGTGGAACCATAAGCTGTGGTACTCAGTCTCATACCATTAGATCTGGTTAAATGCAGGATCTAGGTTTGTTTGTATGTATTTCAAAATTAAGTCAGATGTAGTGTCAACTGAACAGATTTAAGTTAACCTGTCTCATTTCAAACACTGAGCAATCTTGGTCTGAGAGTATAACATTTTAAGCAGATGTAAAAATCTTAGATAAAATGCCTCCTTGCATCTGGAAAGTCCTTGCATAAAGGGGCAGTAAACTGGAATGTAATAGAAATATATATATTAATTTTAAAAAATTATATCTGCCAAACATGAACCTAACATTTGTGTATTGAGGAGGAAACATTTCTGCATGGCTTTAAATATAGAATTTCTACAGCATTGTCAAATAATCATAAATACACTGCTGCATATTGCTAAAAAATGTGTTTTTATGGACCCTTGGCCCCACCATACAACTACAACCACACTGAAGTTACAATCCGAAATTTCACAAAGAAATAAAAAAAAACATTTACTAAGTAAGTCCTACCTCCTCTGCAAATGAAAGTGATCTGCCTCAGGCACACACTGTACAAACTTAAGTGCCAAGTCTATCTCACACTGTGCATAGTGATTTAGTGCACACTCAGAAATACTCTCAAAGGCTAATGCTTTCCTCCTTGTAATAACATTTTCCCATGCTCAATAGCACTCTGCTGTAGTACCCTCTGGTGGCTGCCAACATTTTATTTAATTTTTTTAAATAATAGTTGTTCTTGCCTCATGGGGCCCCCTGGCCCATTGGGCCCCTGACAGGAGTCCCCCCTGTCACCCCCTGAAGGTGGCCCTGTTGTCTTAGCATGTAATATTACCACTACCATTTTACTTGTCTCATGGTTTGTAGCTCCAGTCCTGACCTGTCTCATTTTAAACAATGATCAATCTTAGTCTGAGAGTATAACATTTTTTTGCAGATAGAATGCCTCCTTGCACCTGGAAAGTTCTTGCATAAAGGGGCAGTAAACTGGAATGTAAATACAATATATATATATATATATATATATATATATATATTAAATTAATAATAAAAAAATTATATCTGCCAAAAGGGCACCTACCATTTGTGTATTGAGGAGGAAACATCTCTGCATGGCTTTAAATATATAATTTCTACAGCACTGACAAATAATCATAAATACATTGCTGCATATTGCTAAAAAAAATGTTTTTATGGACCCTGGCCCCACCATATAACTACTACCACACTGAAGTTACAATCCAAAATTGCACAAAGAAATAAAAAATACTTACTAAGTAAGTCCTACATCCTCTGCAAATAAAAGTGATCAGCCGCCTGACTCAGGCAAACACTGCACAAACTTAAGTGCTAAGTCTGTCTCACACTGTGCATAGTGGTTTAGTGGACACTCAGAAATCCTCTCCAATGCTAATGTTTTACTCCTTGTAATAACATTTCCCATTCTCAATAACACTCTGCTGTAGTACCCTCTGGTGGCGTGCACATCACACAGCACCCTACAGTAATGAATGAGTGTGCACATCACACTACAGTAATAAATGAGTGTGCACATCACACAGCACCCTACAGTAATAAATGAGTGTGCACATCACACAGCACCCTAAAGTAATGAATGAGCGTGAACATCACACAGCACCCTACAGTAATGAATGAGTGTGCACATCACACAGCACCCTACATTAATGAATGAAACATAGAAACATAGAATTTGACGATAAGCACCAAAAAGGCCCATCAAGTCTACCCATATTACATGTTACTTTTTCCTTAGGATAACCTTATGCATGTCCCAGGCATTTTTGAATTCCTTTACATCCTTTGTGTTTACCACCTTAAATGGAAGTTTATTCCATGAATCCACCACCCTCTGTAAAAAAATGCGTCCTCAAATTTCTCCTGAATCTGCTACCCTCTAACTTTAGATTGTAATCCCTTGTTTTGGCATTTATTTTTTTGTGAAAATGCTTTCAGCTTCTATTTTATTAAGTACCTTCATATATTTGAAGGTTTCTATCATGTCACCTCTTTCCCTTCTATCCTCTAAACTATACATATTTAGATCATAGAGTCTTTCTTTGCACGTTTTATATTTTAGACCAGTGTTTTTCAACCAGTGTGCCGTGAGAGATCCTCAGATGTGCCGCGGCAGACTGACAACAGTGTGACATATTTTTTCAATTTTGCTTGTTTTTTACTCCCAGTGCAGGGGTGTCCCTCTTTCAAATTTTGAAATATTGAGAGGTATGTGACAGGCTCATCAGGCAGACAGGCAGGCATCATTTACAACTATGACATATTGACATTCATTCACAGACAATCATTATGATTGTTTGTGAATGAATGTCAATATGTCACTTATAGTTTGTAGGAGGCATGGCATCACAGCACAATACATACAGTATGTGTGTATGTATATATATATATATATATATATATATATATATATATATATATATATATGCTGTATTAGGCTACAATGTGTGATTTTTTTTAAATTTTGGGATGGTGGTGTGCCACAGGATTTTTTTATGTAAAAAAGTGTGCCACTGCAAAAAACGGATGAACACTACTGTTTTAGACCATGTACCATTTTAGTAGCCCTCCTTTGGACAACTTTTAGTTTATTTATATCTTTCGGAAGATATGGTCTCCAGAACTGTACACAGCATTCGAGATTTGGTCTAACTAATGATCTGTAAAGTGGCATAAGATCCTTGCTATTTCTGCTACTAATACCTCTTCCAATGCAACCAAGTATTTGACTGGCCTTACTGGCTGTACTGCTGCATTGTGTACCAAATTTTAAATCATCTGAAATAATAATTCCCAAGTCCATTTCTTCTTTAGTTACAATCAGTAATGTACCATTGAGACTATAATTGGCCTTTGGGTTTTTGGATCCTATATGCATAATTTTGCTATTGGTAATATTACATTTCAGATCCTATTTATTTGACCAGTCCTCTAATTTTTTTAATATTACAGTTCATTTGATCAAACCCTCCTGGAACATCTACACTGTTACAAATTTTTGTATCATCAGCAAACAAGCAAACCTTCCCCTTAAGCCCACTTCCATTTGAATGTTCTCCATTAATTAAAACCCTTTGTCGTCTATCTTTAAGCCAGCATTCTACCCACTTAAGAATCTTAGCATCAATTCCAAGCAATACATTTTGTGAATAAGTTTGTTGTGTGGGACGGTGTCAAATGCTTTGCTTAAGTCTAGATATGCAACCTTTACGGCTTCTCCCTGGTCTATTATTTTAGTTACATGGTCAAAGAGATCAATTAGATTAGTCTGACATGATCTTCCAGCAGTTAAACCATGCTGTCCTTTGTCTTCTAAGTTGTTTGTCTGAAGGAAAGATACAAATCTTTCCTTTAAAAGAGTTTCCATTAATTTCCCTGCAATTGAGGTCAAACTGACTGGCCTATAGTTAGCAGAATCTTCCCTACTACCCTTTTTATGAAGAGGGACTACATTGGCAATTTTCCAGTCTTTTGGAACAACTTGTGTTAGAAGAGACTGATTAAATAAATCAACTAATGGAGTAGCTATTACGGATCAAAGTTCTCTTAGAACCCATGGATGAATATTATCTGGACCCACGGACTTATTTACTTTTATTTTTGATAAAGCCCTTGAAAAATCTTCCTCTGTAAAAAGAAAAGTACTACTCACATTATTCTTTACAGTAGCATCCCTTAATAGAATCTCACTATCTTTACCATCTGTTGTAAAGACTGAACAAAAGTAATCATTTAAACAGTTTGCTATTTGTTTATCTTCTTCCACTAGTCTATCATCATTCTTGAGTCGAAAAAAAAGAGTTTTTCTCTTTTCACTGATATACAGATTGTGCTATTTTCTCTTCTGTACCAGCTTTCACCTTTCTGATTAACTGTTTTGTCATCTTTTGATAGTTTCTCCATTTTTCTGTATCCTCTTTTGAGCCAGTGAGTTTGAATTTTTTATAGACTGTCTTTTTTGTCTTAACTGCATTTGCTACTTATCTTGAAACCCATATTGGTTTTCCTTTTCTTTTACTTTTACAAACAAACCTAATACAGTGTTTAGTTGCATCTAGAATGGCATTTTTAAAATATTCCCACTGTTCTTGTACTCCTGTAATCTGTGCAATCCCATTTACAGATTCATCTAGGTATCTAACCATGTAAGAAAAATCAGTTGTTCTAAAAGTCTAAGACTTGTGTTTTACTATGGTTGCACAGTACCTTTGCCTGAATATTAAACCATACAGACTGATGATCACTAGAACCTAAGTTCTCACCCACAGACACCTCAGATACTATATCACTGTTTGTAAGTACTAAATCTAATATAGTTCCTTTACGTGTTGGTTCTTTTACTAGTTGCTCAAGAGATTTCCCTTGTAAAGATTCCAGAATACATTTACTTCTAGTTGATTTGGCAACAGGTACTTCCCAGTTTACATCAAGCATATTAAAGTCCCCCACTACTATAACATTGCCCTTCATTGTAATTTTGACTATTTCATCAATTAATAAATTGTCTTATGCTTCATCCTTTAATGGTGGTCTATATACTACTCCTATTCTAAACACCTGTTTCCCTTCAGTTTCTATAGTTACCCAACACTTTATACATTGTCATTTTTTTTCTACTATTTCAGTTACTTTAATATTTTCTTTCACGTACAGAGCAACTTTGCCCCCTTATTTCCCTACTCTATTTTTTTTTTTAAACAAAATGTAACCAGGTATGACTGTTTCCAAGTCATGAGAGTCATTGTACCATGTCTCTGTTATAGCTAATAAATCCAATTTATCTTGAATTATTATTGCAGTAAGTGCAGGTAATTTACTTACTAAACTGCATTTGTGTACATTGCACGTAGAACATTTCTAGAATTCTCAAATCATTTTCCATGGTCAATACAACCCCTGCCTACATTATTCAAAGTCTTATTCCTAAAAGTAATGTTTTTTTTATTAAAAAAACAAGAATGTAAAATTTGGTTGATTGTCTTATGCTCTGGGGGACAGATTGGTATGTTAACACTGACCCCCTTCTTTAGTTTAAATTGCTGCTAACAAAGTCTTTACATTCTTTACTCAATACTCCTGTCCCTTTAATATCCAGATGCAAACCATCCTTCTTACTATCAAGCCAAACAGGGCTTTGATGGCTAACAAAACCATATCTTCTCTACCTGCACCAGGGGTAAAGTCAAGCGGAAAAGCATGGGATCAGAGTTCCTGCACTATTTTTGCAGGAGGAACTAAGTTCCCTCTTGACAGAGAAAAGAAACACTTCAGTTAACACTGCTGCTGCTGGTGGGAGGAGCTGGAGCACAGTTTGGTTAGAGGGATAGTGAGATCATCTATTAATGGGCAGTAACACTTCTTACAATACACTAAATGCAAGCCTGTCAGTGGTCCTGCTGCCTTACCACCCTGCACTGTGTGTAACACATGGTGCTGTGTGGCTTGCTCTGGTGTTATTTAGCTCAACTCAGCAGAAATAGGACTATTGAACCGTAAGTGGGTGAGACACTGTGACAGGAGGATTCTCAGGCCCAAAGGCAACCATTCAGACATTCATTGGATTATTTTTTTCATTAACCAAAGTGTATAGATTATATACATATAAATATGGTGTGTGTTTGTATATATATATATATATATATATATATATATATATATATTATATATATATATATATATATATATATATATACAATATTAATTGTGAAGTGGTGGAAGTCTTGGTGATTTCCCACACTTTATTTGTAGGACTTGACCCCTGCCCTGCACCACCTCTCTAGCCAAGAGTTAAATTCTATAATACGCTGCATTCTTCCTACTTTCTGTCCATACACAGGTAAAACAGCAGAAAAGGACACAGATGCAGCCACATGATCTAAACAACTTCCTAGTTTAAATAACTCCTTTTGCACAGCAACAACATCATTGCCATCAGTAATGAATGAGTGTGCACATCACACAGCACCCTACAGTAATGAATGAGTGTGCACATCACACAGCACCCTACAGTAATGAATGAGTGTGCACATCACACAGCACCCTACAGTAATGAATGAGTGTGCACATCACACAGCACCCTACAGTAATGAATGAGTGTGCACATCACACAGCACCATACAGTAATGAATGAGTGTGCACATCACACAGCACCCTACAGTAATGAATGATATGAGTGTGCACATCACACAGCACCCTACAGTAATGAATGAGTGTGCACATCACACAGCACCCTACAGTAATGAATGAGTGTGCACATCACACAGCACCCTACAGTAATGAATGAGTGTGCACATCACACAGCACCCTACAGTATTGAATGAGTGTGCACATCACACAGCACCCTACAGTAATGAATGAGTGTGCACATCACACAGCACCCTACAGTAATGAATGAGTGTGCACATCACACAGCACCATACAGTAATGAATGAGTGTGCACATCACACAGCACCCTACAGTAATGAATGAGTGTGCACATCACACAGCACCCTACAGTAATGAATGAGTGTGTACATCACACAGCACCCTACAGTAATGAATGAGTGTGCACATCACACAGCACCCTACAGTAATGAATGAGTGTGCACATCACACAGCACCATACAGTAATGAATGAGTGTGCACATCACACAGCACCATACAGTAATGAATGAGTGTGCACATCACACAGCACCCTACAGTAATGAATGAGTGTGCACATCACACAGCACCCTACAGTAATGAATGAGTGTGCACATCACACAGCACCATACAGTAATGAATGAGTGTGCACATCACACAGCACCCTACAGTAATGAATGAGTGTGCACATCACACAGCACCCTACAGTAATGAATGAGTGTGCACATCACACAGCACCATACAGTAATGAATGAGTGTGCACATCACACAGCACCATACAGTAATGAATGAGTGTGCACATCACACAGCACCCTACAGTAATGAATGAGTGTGCACATCACACAGCACCCTAATATAATGAATGAGCGAGAACAGCTATCCCTAAAACTGCCACTGGTTCCACTTTACTACAAAACTTCTGAGCTCCATAATTGCTGGCATTAACATTAGATATTTTTTCAGCAGCGGCTGGCAAATTAATATACGTTTAATGTAAACTTTAGGATCTAGTCATTATAGTAGCCAAACTAAAGTCCCTGAATAAAATATTCCAAAAAGGTAAAATTCTAGCAAAAGTGGCTTGTGACTCTTGGGATTTGGTAAATCCCACCATTTAGCATAAAAAGGAGTATAAATATTATAGTCACTGTGTAGAGTTGAAAGCAGGACTTGACAAGTAACTTGAGCTAAAAAAAGTCACATCTACTAGAGTTTAAAGGGACATTCCAGCCAAAATTGGAACCCACATGGATGTATTTCCCTTTTGAATAGAAGCATTTTTGTAATATACATGCATTAGCAAAAATGCTTCTAATAAAAGTTATAGCTGTTTCAAAAGTGTATTTAAAGGGACTTTCCAGCCAAAATTTAAATGCACATAGATTAATTACATATTTGAATAGAAACATATTTGCAATATAAATGTATTGGCAAAAATGCTTCTAGTAAAAGTTATCACTGTTTTAGTGTTAAGATTTTTCTATGCACGTGCATGTGAAGTATAGCTAGATATTGTCAATGCACCAGTATTTTAAGTATTGCAGATGCTCTGAGCATCAGTGGGGCTTGTATAATGTTAGCAATTACAAAATTGAGTCATTGCCAGATGGTACATGCATCTTAGGCTCTCTGAGCAAGTGCTGTGTTTGAAATGCTGGTGCACGGTGCATACTTAAATACACTTTTGAAACAGCTATACCTTTTATTAGAAGCATTTGTGCTAATACATGTATATTACAAAAATGCTTCTATTCAAAACTAAAGCGCAATCATGTAGATTCCAATTTTAGCTGGAATGTCCCTTTAAGTATGCACCGTGCACCAGCATTTTAAACAAAGCACTTGCTCTGAGAGTCTAAGGTGCTTGTACCATCTGGTAATTACTCAATTTGTTAATTCTGACATGATACAAGCCCCACTGGCTTTCTGAGCAGCTGTAATATTTAAAATACTGGTGCACTGAAAATATCTAGCTATTCTTCACATGCACATGCAGAGCAAAATGTTAACACTAAAATAGTAATAACTTTTACCAGAAGCATTTTTTGGTAATACAATTATGTTTCTATTCAAAGATGTAATTCATCTACTGTATGTGCATTTAAATTTTGACTGGAATGTCCCTTTAACTTCTGGGTCCTAACTGTTAAAATTATTCTAAGTAGATCAGTATAAAAACATCCTTACCTGGCTACTTAAAGGGAGAAAGTACCCACATTTTTTCTCCACATTAATTTGTTCCCAATTATCAATTTTACCTGCAGGAATGTATTAAACGATTTACAAATAGCTAATTTGCCTTTATTTTGGCATTTGAAATAGCTGATTTCTGCCTGTGGAATCCCTACCTACACTGAAAGTATCTATACTTAAGTATTGCCAATAGAAAAGAAGTGTAAACATAGTCAACAGAAGAAATTACACTCCTAGTGGAGTTAGGCAATATAAGTAATACAATATTAAATTTAGATTGTTCTCTTTATGGGCTGGATGATTTTGAGCATTATATTGTAATGTATGTGTCTCTCATTCAAACCCAGAATTCTGCATAGCAAGATAAACAGCCCTCAAACTAAAAGTTGCCTTCCTACATTTTTTTAAGGTACATCACAGTACTGACGAGATATTTTAGATCATTGCGCCAGAGAGGTTTGGATAATTGGGCCCTACGTATTGAGCTTTGGTATACAGAAATAGATCATATGAAGAACCAAGTATGTTCACAGAAAGTGCTAAAATAAGAATATCTGATTTCCCTGCAAGCTCAACCCATTTTAATAAGTTGTGGTTTCAAAGAACAAAACAGCTATTTCATATACAAAAACAAGCCTAAAGAAGCAATTTATCATACATGTTATACTCTGCTAGAACACGTTAAGGGGGGAAACAATTTTATAGTACACTATCCCTTTACATGGACATATAGATTTGCAGTTGTTGTCTGTTAAAGCCAATTAAGGAAAGATGTGTAGCAGAGTTAGCCTTGAGAAGTTTACCGGTTGCTTTGTCATTTCTTAGAATTAGAATAGCCACAATTGTCTGTGCTAAATTACATAACAAGGGGTCAAAATAAATAAAGGTGTTTTGCTAGGCATCACTAAATATTTTATCTTAAAATATCAAGGTATCTACTGTCCCTTTATTTTCTGGCAATCTACTTGCTTTCTGGCAGATAGAGACAACTCTCACAGAAAAAAAAAAAAAGATTTATTTAGTACAGGAACATCCAAAAGTTCCATAACACATTTGAAAACACTATCATTTGGACACATTTTTAAGTACCATGTCCCTTTAAAAAAAAAAAAAAAAAAAAAAATATGTGGCTAACTCCACCACATTCTAGCTGGTCCAAATGTGAGATAAATTTGTCAATCCCTGGTTTATGGGTGATGTGGATTGGACAAGTTCTGTGGTCACACTTCATATTTAACAAAGACACGTGGTCACATCTGGAAACCTTCAGCACATCACTTAGGATGTTGAATACAGTGCACAAGTGCATGTAATTTCAAAGTCCCCAGTTGTTAATGAAATCCCAAACATTCAGATTTTAATTGAACTAGATAAAGATTAAGAAGCTTAGCAGCAGCTGGCTTTGCAAATTAGTCCTCTGCAGATTTTATGTTGTGCTTTAAATCATTGCTTTTCTAATCTTTCTAAATTGTCCTTTATTTTGCTAATGCAGATATGATTCTTTGGAATCATTTTTCTTTTGTACCCGCAACTTGAGACATCTTGCAATGCAAAAGAAAAAATGTTTAATCATGGAAGAGCTGCCTACTCATAGCTCTTCATAATGAAAATGCTGCAATATGCATTAATAATAAGTATGTCTGCACTACATATATCTTCTATTCGGTTAAATAATAAATAGTAAGGCACCGACATCTCTGCTGTTCAAAACTAACAGCAGTCCGATGGTTTCGTAATATGATTAATAACCCAGTGTTTTAACTGGTAAAAAATGTAATATTGGTATTCAAATGAAAGCTTAAGTATTGGCATTAGTTGTAAATACTGTAGTTTTCTTTTCTAGAAACGTGTGCATCTATGCTATATAAATACAAAAATCCTTATTGCCTTTATGATTATAGCTACTTTCTTGGTAAGAAAAGTCTTATATAAGTGGCTGGACGCCATTATAAGCAATGGCATCAGCTAAAAACACAGATGTTCAGCTGTGCTTATAATTTTGATGGCTGTGTATCCAGAACCAGGAAGCAGGGGGCGGAGTCAGGAAAGCTGGTACTGCGTTTAATGGTTTGAGGGAGTGACAAGGAGACAGAAGAGCAATGATCCCAACCAGTAACAACACGTCATACAGATGGGAGCACTGCACTGCTTATGATGGTGTATGTTACACCAACCCGTTTATGTAATAGGTGTAGTCTAAAAGGAATTCACGCTCTATACTAAAGGGATGTCAGATAACTGATTATGCATATAAGTGAAAATTGCTTAGCTAAATAGTATTTATTTGTATATTAGAATTTTTATGTTTGTTTTAAATATCCTTTAAACTCTATTTAAGAACTCACTCTTTTTTGTGTCTGCTGGAAATTTTCAAATACCAGTTGCCACTCTGATTTATGTAATATACATTTAATATATATTAAAGTGTATACATTTGCCTTTACAAACATGGTGGCAAGATGGCCACCACCTGGGTACAGAAAAATCTGCCACCATATCTGTAAAGGGAGGCTGGGCAAGTGCATATCATCAGGCAAAGACTAAGCAAGGAAGAAGGATGACAAAGTCACAGATAAGCAGCTTCAGTTTGTCTGAATATGGGTGTCTGCTATTAATCAGGAGTGTGTTGTGCCTTTGGAAAAGGAGGTTTTGAAATGGGAGAGCCCTACCACAGTTTTTGCCCTGGGGCCCAATGAGGTCTACTTAAGCCCCTGCGATCGAAAGTCACAAAAATGCAACTTCTGTCATGAGCATAAGAAGAGCTGCAGGATAACCTCTGCTTTTCTGCAATACAGTGGGCAATACAGCTTCAGACTGGCTGTATTACTCATGTGGTGAAAAAACAGACTCTGGGTGGCCTGTGCTACACCAAGATATCAGACTGGGACCGAAACAAAGGGTTAAAAAAAGTGTCTTATTAACTTATTCATTTTTTAAATTCACGTCCTGTCCTGAATAAACCAATGTCATACTTGTCTTCTCCAGCAGTAAAGCAGTTCTACTTATCAGCCAGTGAGAAACAGTATGGAGTGGGAAAACCAGTGCTGCAGTATTAGTTTCATTTTCAATATCCTGTATATATTATGTGAATACTTATTTTTCATTTGTATGATCAAACACTGTAAAGTACAATGTCCATTTAATATAATTAAAAACCTAGACTAACAGCAAAGTACTCAAAGTTTTCTCGTTGTTATATGAACACTAACTGCAATGGTTTGACACCAGATCGAGCACTAAAATGGTTAATGACATGTTTGAAAATTCCTCTGCCCCATATTTACAACCCACACAACCTGTGCACTTTAAATGTGTTTATTTCCTTTGCCACACACAATAAATACCACCGCAGTAACTGTGCCAGATGCTCACCGCAGATCTGTGGCAGAGAGCCATGTCGAGTCTCCTGATAACTGCGCAGCTCATGCTTGCTGTGGTCACAGACGGGATACTTATTGTTAGAGCAGGCAAAAGCCCAGCATGTTTGAGTCAAGTCTCTGCAGCAACAGAGGCCAAGAACAATGTGCTCTGTTGTATAATAACAGTGACTGGCGCATCCCCGTAATGTGGGGTCTTTGGAAATGTACAATATTGCCTTTTACTGCACTCCACCAAAATTAATATCATTGTTATCCTAATTTTTAGGTGAACGATACAAAGAAAAACAGATTGTTTCACAGCTAATGTTGACCATTTTTCCCGCTGGGAAATGTAACACAAACATTAAAAAGTAAGACCACTCTATCTGCCATATGTCTCTATGCAGCAAACCCTGACACTACCAGAATGAGTTAGAAAATGCATAAATCCTTGTGCAAACATAACAAAAGTGATGTACTGGGGACACTTTTAATGGCTAATTAATAGGGAAAACTACTGCAAGCCTTCTGGACACAGATGTAGCTTCACCAGGCAGTTCCTGCATCAATATGTGGAATGATTTATCAAAACCTAGACAAGTTCTTAAAGTGAATAGGAGAACAGTTCATCCATCCTGGCGCCTTGTGAAATGTCACATGCTTTTTTAGTTCATAAAAAAACGGTTTTATCATTTTACTTGCATCTGTCAAGGCCCATAAATTATTAGATATGTACATTCGGCAGTTTCGTTCACTGCAGAATGCGCAAAAAGGTGGCTGCTCACGGCATTCAGCTCTTTTCAGAGCTGAATTTACTCTTGGTAAAGTGCAACACAATAGGGGTCCTGCAGATATAAGGAAGAAAAAAAGGAGGCGCCACAATAGTGTGAGATCGTAGATGACAATGACCCCCACACACAATACAGAATCACTTACTAGATAGAAAGCACTTGAGAAGTGCAACAGGTGCAGACTGAACCATCAAAAGCTGTCCAGCGAGCTTATCCTCACGAATGAAGAGCCAGAAGATTTGCTTCAGAATCCCAATAACGTACTGGAATCAGATATGAGCCGACACACTAGTTGAGAAATCCCACTGTTGGAAGTATTCAGCTCAAACCACTTAGCAAATGTATGTGGAAAATCGGCTTATAGATAAAAACATAAAACAGCGTGATGACAGCAAGGTTAAAATATAACAATTAAGTTTATTAAAACCTATTACACTACGCGTTTCCCGGTCACAACAACCGTTTCATCAGGTATAAATTACTAACAAAGTCATCACAGTATTTAAAACAAATCTCGGCGTCTCTTGCCTTGCAATGCACATGCACGCTAAAACTATGAGCCAATAAAGTATTCATCTGAGCCGGCTCTTTGTTGATAGGACGATAAAAGAGGCGTGTGGTACCAACCCATAAAGGGAGTGTTCCCTGTCACTCTTAGATAGCAATATAGGAACTCCGCTATGTCCAAAAGCAGAAAAAATGCCACAGACAGCGAAATCAAAAAAGAACACCACACTTGTGACAAAATCACTAAGTAATAGGTCATACACAGTAAATGAATAACGCCATATTACTATCGAAAAAAGATAAAAAGATAAAAAAATATATATCCGTATGGAGCTTGATGCCCCATGTTTCTGGGGAGTCTAAAGACCGCTGCACCATAACCTGTCCGCCTGCTCTGAGGCGGTGGACCAGCATTGCCGGAAATCAACCCGATCCAATACGATCGGGTTGATTGACACCCCCTTCTAGCGATTGGCCGCGAATCTGCAGGGGGCGGTATTGCGCCAGCAGTTCACAAGAACTGCTGGTGCAATGATAAATGCCGACAGCGAATGCTGTTGGCATTTATCGATGTGCAGCGAACATGATACGCACTATCGGATCATGTCCGCTCGCACATTCATAAATAGGTCCCTAAGATCTGGATTTGCTCCAAAAAGAGCAGAATGCCGCAAGCAGACATCTATTTCCGTATACGGCAGTGATCTCACAAATCTATAAATTATTATATTAGTGATAAACTCCTCTGCTCTTATTGGCTTGGTCTAGCCTAGTTATTGGAGTCACTGAACAAACACGACATATCCAGCAATATTAAATATGTTCAGAAGAACACTTTCCAGAAAACATTATAGCTATTTATAAACACATATTTTAAGTATCCAATGAACACAAATATGCCTAGGTAAGGGTAAGTGTCAAAGTACAACATAGAAACCCTAAACTAGGGGGGGGGGGTTTTGGTGTACACTCCAGGGGTGTTTACCTCTTTCGCTAGGGCCAGTGTGAAATACTATAAATTGAGCACTATACAACTATCCTTGCGGTGATTCATGTGACCTGGAGTGGGTAAAAATGTAGTCACAAATCAGCAAGCGCTAACCAGGGTGCTGAACTAACATTTTTCTTCATTATCTTGGAATCTTTATTTTTCAAATAAAGATCGCATTAGAATGACAAAAAAATGATAATAGAAGTAAATTAGAAAGTTGCTTAAAATTGCATGCTCTATCTGAATCATGAAAGAAAACATTTGGGTTTAGTATTCCTTTAAGATATAATACAATCAATGTACATATTATCATAATCTCAGAAAAATAGTCAGTGTCCCCAGATTTAGATGATTTTCATGGCATATATGTTCAGACTCAGAAATAGTCTCAACTTAAAAATCCCTCAAGACCAATTACCATCTTTAAAAAGTGTATGAAATCATATTCACACCTCATTTTTTCTAAATATAAAGACAACCATTATAATTATCACTAGTTAAACATGTCAGAAAATTAGAAATCTAAAACTCAGATGGCTAGATTACAAGTTGTGCGTTAAGGTAAAAAAAGCAGCGTTAAGAGGTCCTTCCTAACGCTACTTTTTTATGCCCGCTGCTATTACGAGTCTTGCAGGTTTAGGGGCACCGCACACTTCTTTGGCCTTACCGCAAAACGACTTACGTAAACTTTGTAAAGTCTTTTTTCTATGGGAGTTCCATAGCGCCGGTATTACGAGTCTGTTCTGGGAGGCCAAAAAGTGAGCAGTACACCCTACCCCATCAAGAGTCCTAATGCATTTAAAAGTCAGTAGTTAAGAGTTTTATGGTACAACGCCGTAACATAAAACTCATAACTAAAGTGTTAAAAAGTACACTAACACCCATAGACTAATTTAACACCTAAACCGCGGCCCTCCCGCATTGCAAACACTAAAATTACATTTTTAACCCCTAATCTGCCGCTCCGGACACCGCCGCCACCTACATTTTATTTATGACCCCCTAATCTGCTGTCCCCAACATCGCTGACACTTACATTATATTTATTAACCCCTAATCTGCCGTCCCCAATGTCGCTGCAACCTACCAACACTTATTAACCCCTAATCTGCCACCCCCAACGTCGCCGACACTATAATAAACATATTAACCCCTAAACCGCCGCATTCCCGCCTCACAAACATTAGTTAAATATTATTAACCCCTAATCTGCAATCCCTAACATCGCCGCCACCTACCTACATTTATTAACCCCTAATCTGCCACCCCTAATGTCGCTGCCACTATACTAAATGTATTAACCCCTAAACCTAAGTCTAACCCTAACCCTAACACCCCCTAACTTAAATATAATTTAAATAAATCTAAATAAAAATTTCAATCATTAACTAAATTATTCCTATTTAAAACTAAATACTTACCTATAAAATAAACCCTAAGCTAGCTACAATATAACTAATAGTTACATTGTATCTAGCTTAGGGTTTATTTTTATTTTACAGGCAAGTTTGTATTTATTTTAACTAGGTAGAATAGTTATTAAATAGTTATTAACTATTTAATAACTACCTAGCTAAAATAAATACAAAACTACCTGTAAAATAAAACCTAACCTAAGTTACAATAACACCTAACACTACACTATAATTAAATAAAGTAACTAAATTAACAACAATTAAATACATTAAATTAAATTAGCTAAAGTACAAAAAACAAAACACTAAATTACAGAAAATAATAAACAAATTACAAGATATTTAAACTAATTACACCTAATCTAATAGCCCTATCAAAATAAAAAAGCCCCCCCCAAAATAAAAAAAACCCTAGCCTAAACTACCAATAAATAATAAAAAAAAAAATACAAACAACCCCCCAACAGTAAAACCCACCACCCACACAACCAACCTCCCAAATAAAATACTATCTAAAAAAACCTAAGCTCCCGATTGCCCTGAAAAGGGCATTTGGATGGGCATTGCCCTTAAAAGGGCAGTTAGCTCTTTTGCGGCCCAAAGTCCCTAACCTAAAAATAAAACTCACCCAATACACCCTTAAAAAACCTAACACTAACCCCCTGAAGATCGACTTACAGTTCTGAAGATCTGATATTTATCCTCAAGGAAGCGACAGAAGTCTTCATCCAACCGGGCCAAAGTCCTCAACAAAACCGGGAGAAGTCTTCATCCCAGCTGGGCGAAGTGGTCCTCCAGACGGGCAGAAGTCTTCATCCAGACGGCATTTTCTATCTTCATCCATCCGACGCGGAGCGGCTCCATCTTCAAGACATCTGACGCGGAGCATCCTCTTCTTCTGACGACTAAAGATGAATGAAGGTTTCTTTAAGTGATGTCATCCAAGATGGCGTCCCTTAGATTCCGATTGGCTGATAGAATTCTATCAGCCAATCGGAATTAAGGTAGAAAAATCCTATTGGCTGATACAATCAGCCAATAGGATTGAGCACACATTCTATTGGCTGATTGGAACAGCCAATAGAATGCAAGCTCAATCCTATTGGCTGATTGGATGAAGACTTCTCCCGGCTTCGTTGAGGACTTCGGCCCGGTTGGATGAAGACTTCTGCCGCTTCCTTGAGGATGGATGTCGGAGATGAATAATAACAGCAGAGGCCAGTCTTGACTCTCAAAATTAGAGCGCAAAGTTGGTTAAATGTGTAAGGGCAACCTGGGTATTTACACTTAGTATGAATCACTAAAATAGATCTAAAGTATATATGGGTATTAAAACTTAAAGGGACAGCCAACTCCAGAATTTTTATTGTTTAAAAAGATAGTTAATCCCTTTATTACCCATTCCCCAGTTTTACATAACCAACATGGCTATATTAATACCAATTTTAACGTCTGTGATTACCTTGTATCTAAGCCTCTGCAGACTGCCACCTTATGTTGGTTCTTGTGACAGACTTGCATTTTAGCCAATCAGTGCCCTCTCATAAGTAACTCTACGGGCATAAGGACAATGTTATCTATATGCACTAACGCCCTCTACCTGTGACAAACTGTCAAATGCATTGAGAGGTGGTCTTCAAGGGTTTAAAATTAGCATATGAGCCTACTTAGGTTTAGCTTTCAACTAAAAATACCAAGAGAACAAAGCAAATTTGATACTAAAAAGTAATTTAGAAAGTTGTTTAAAATTACATGCCCTATATGAATCATGAAAGTTTAGTTTTGACTTTACTGTCTCTTTAATATACTCTCATGACAAGGCAACATTTATCTCCTCAAATGGGTAATATGTTATACCATATATGGGGGCAATATCTAACCGGATAACTATAAAATGGGTATATAATAGATATTAGATTATATATTGAATAATAGGTGTTTCATAGGGCACAGTTCTATATATCTGGCAGCAGATTCCTGGGAATCTGCAAAACATTAGGAAATGGAATGTAAATAAATTAAATATTTGAGTATGAGGGATTTTGTAAAGCATATAGGATATTAACTGTACACAGGTTCATGTAAGACATCCTGCAGATATAATATATGGGAGCTGTTTTTGGTGATATATACAATGCATACTATAAAGGTTACAACCTCTCCAGGTAAAACAAAACATCAGGATAGTACAACATAGCTACAGGCAAAATAGAATACAAATATAAAGTGATTAAGGATGGACTCTGTAGTTAGCACATTGTGTCTTCATAAGCTTTTACCCCATTTACAATAGCATGACCTATACCCCATCATCCCTCAGGAAGACAAACTGAATTCAGCAGATGAGATAAGAGAACATTTATCTGATATGAATATATTAATAAGGTTCAAGGTTAGATGTGAAACATATCCAACAATTATAATAGAGGTATGGATCTAATAACTCTATAGCTTAATGTCCATGTTATATACAGTATATTCTGCCAGCAAAAATCTGAATGAAGAACAGCCCCCCATAACAACATACTAGAGAGTTCTCATGTAAAGCAGATGAAAGTGACCTCACATAACTATAAATTTAAACAATACATTATTAGATCATAAACAGGAAATGTAGAGGAAAATTCTAGGAACCAAACTACAAAAAAAAAATGTACAATTAATTCTTACTATCTAACACCACGGTGTATTCTGTAAATATAAAGCTTATCAGTCTGGGCGGCTTTTAACCCACTTCACATTGATTTCAAGCATGTCCACCCCAGCCTGTAGCCAATACATTTCTGCAACCATGCACATCACAGTGTACCATCAAAGTAACGAAGAGCTGGTCTAATCCCGATTGCAGTGCTGGGGTAACTTGTGGGAGATAATCATCCAGAATAAGCAGCTCTTTTCATCTTCTGCTCCCACAGCTGCTGCCATTGAGCCCTTAAGTTTCACTTGTAATGAATGACATATAGGTTAGAGTCCACAACAGACTTGTCAACTGCAGGCTTACCTACTATCTCCACTAAGATAGGTGGCGTCACCTCACCCTTTCCAGGAAACAGAGCTAAGGGCTCCCCTAACTCTAAATGAACACCCACTAAGAAAGCCCCACAGGGGTTCTGCTCCTTATTCACAACTGACTCATCCACCTCCACAGAGCAGTTTTGTGGAGCTTTACTCTTCGACTCTATCACGAGTTGCTCATAGTGTCGGCTGGCATACCCCTACCCCTTCAGCTGCTACTTTATGTACGCTTGAGCCGCTATTTCATGTACGCTTGAGCCGCTATTTTATGTACGCCTCCCCTCTCAAGAGTGAGATGATGTAGTAGGCACCTAAAATGTTCATCTAATAAGTGGGACAGAGCTTTAGATAAAGTATTGTGACTAGGCTCCATCACACACCGATTAATTGTAGACTCTTTACTTGTCCTAAAGCCCCCTTCCTTTTTTACTCACTTCAGATATGACAGGCTGTTGGATCACCAGTATCAAATAGTTAATGTTAGGGCCTAAAATAAAAGAGTATCACAGTGCTCGATAACCCAATAGCCTGGGGGGGGGGGGGGAATTGTGGGGCAGCCCTAGTTACACAGTACACTAAACTTATGGAATAAACTTCCACGGCCTAGGCACTAGCAAGGTGCTTGGCTTTAGTGAAAAACATAGGCCAGGCTTACAGTCACTATATCCGCTCCTGTATTGCGTAAATTGTATGTAGTATATACTTGTATCTGCTTCCAAATATGTAAATTCTAGTATGTTAACAAGATATAGCTATATGAAATAACTGAAAAGGCTCAATTGGAGCCGGAAGCTTCAAAAAGAGCATCCTGCTGCTTCAGAAGTGACTCCGCCCTCGTTTCTGTGTATTTTAATCCTTTTATTTTTTTTTGCAACTGTTTTGCAATTGTGTGTGTCTAGTGTCTTATTTTTATTACCTTTTTAATATACATATACCATATCATTTTTTATATATTTGCTTTCTCTTAGGTTTTATTGAAATTGTAATTTAGGGATAGTCCGAAAAGTCCAGAAGAGGTCGTTTTTCATGGTGGCGGCAAATGTTGATTTTTGGGGAAATGAAGGCAGGAATTTAGAGGGGTGAGGCGAATGGAGATTCTATGCTGCCTGCACTCTACCTGTTGTTGTCACAGCTTGGCAAGTCGTTCTGTCTGCAGTAAATTGACCATTGTGGGAGTGTTTAGTTAACCCTGTGTGTAGCACACTTGTGACAGTGGTTTGGATTAATTAACCCCATCCATTACACTGCTAATTATTAAATGATAAATTGTGAGTGATCACTATATATGATAATTAACTTACCTCAGATAGATAGATGATAGATAGATAGATAGATAGATAGATAGATAGATAGATAGATAGACAAACAGACAGACAGGCAGAAACTTGAGCAAGCTACCATCAGGAATTTAATACTCAGATTTAGATATGTAAACAAGCATCAAAAATATATAAGTGTTGTAATCTAATAAACTAGTATTTGGTGCCAGGCTCCAGGGTTCTCCCATATTCATTCTATAGTGTGCCTGCTACAGAGGTAGCATTCATAATGTAACTATAATTGTGTGCAGGTTGCAGAATTTGAAAAAACAGTAAGCTTGCTGGTGAGTGCATCAAAACGTAGTTATTGAGATTGATTCAAACTGACTTTAAATGAACATTGATACATCGTAAATCTGAAAATGTGTTAGTGTAAGAATTCTGAATCAAAATGATATCAGAATGGGTCATTGTCTGGTTAATCAATTTGTGTATATTCCTTGGCCTTTTTTTATTTGATACTAAAACTGCAAGCCTGCCCTAAGTGTTTTTACTAATCTTGTTATATTCTATTGCTTCTGTTGGGATGCTGGTCCATGCTGTTCTTCGCGGTAGTATTCCACTTAGCATTTCCTCTCTGACTGCCACAAACAAGGTTCTACAAATCACCAATTATTTAAGCACCTTTTTCTCGTATATATAATTCGCTCTTGTACATTACTAAATCGTTTAAGAGGTTGAAATTGGTGCTAAGTGGAACATAACGACAAAATGCCAGTGTAAACAAGAGTTTGCTATTGCAGCATCATACATGGACAGGCATAATTTTAGGCCAAGCATTAGCAAGGCAAAACACTGTATAAAGAATACCAAAATCCTACAACCTGAGAACCAAAGGCCATTAACAGACAATGCATTGCCTTTTTTCTTGTCTTCCACTCTCCCCTCCTCAGTATCTTACATTCTGCAACACACAGTGGTGCTGTTACAGCTGGCTTACTCCTGCACCCTCTGTGAAGATTATGTGTAGTGGTTTCGGTTTTGTTTGTATATATAAACTTGTGGTACTCAGCTTGTCTGAAGCTATTTATATAAAGGTATTTCTGTTTGTAGACATTTGTAAAGGAAGGAGACCCCAGACCTACAACATGAAACTGTGCTACATCAGCAAATATCTTATGTCCCATTTTTAAAAGTGTAAATAAAGGATTATTTTGTATAATAAATAAAATAGTAGTTTCTTATACTGTATATATTGTACAAAGCAGTATTTATTTAATTTGAACGTCTCTAAAAGTATTTTCAATTGTTTTAATAAACATACTGTAATTATTTTGTCCCCTACTCCTGAACCCCCATGATCCTTTTATAACTGTGTGTATATACAGTATACTGTATCTATCTATCTATCTATCTATCTATCTATCTATCTATCTATCTATCTATATATATATATATATATATATATATATATATATCAAAGAAATTAGGCAGACACTCAGAAGTCAATTTGAAACGTTTCGGGGTAAGTTACCCCCTCCTCAGGCTCAATACAAACAAATGCCAAATGTACATCTTATATAGCCAAATAGACCCACCCCCAATTAACAATTGTCAATTATGACATCATCAAAAGAAAGAAAATACAAAGAAAATACACCCCTTATTTTGTAACATACAATTAATAACACTAACCAATCTCATATAATCTGATATTTAAGTATGACAAATCACCATTTCTCATGTCTCATTCTCTGTTAATACCTTAAAAATATATCATACATATTTCATACTTTTGAGATATTTATTGTTATGTTATTAATATTACTTTTCTGTTTTTTTGTTTTTTTATTATTTCTTTATTATTGTTACTTTTTATCCTTTCTCTAACCTGAAGAGTATTAAAACAGACCTGTCAAATGATATTCTCTATTAAGCCCCCTAGGATGTAATGTGCTAAGTCTATGTATCCACATAGCTTCCTTTTTTAGCAACATCCTTTCCCTGTCAAAGCCAATAGAACCTTTTGAAACCGAGTCAAGTATCATAAATCTCAACTGATTCACCTGGTGTCCCCTCTCAAAAAAGTGAAAGGGGACCGGAAGGTGTCTCATTTTGGAGTTCCTAATAGTAGACTTATGTTGGGTGAGTCGCTCCTTGACAAAGTATTTTCAATTATTTTAATAAACATACTGTAATTATTTTGTCCCCTACTCCTGAACCCCCATGATCCTTTTATAACTGTGTGTATATACAGTATACTGTATCTATCTATCTATCTATCTATCTATCTATCTATCTATCTGTCTGTCTGTCTGTCTGTCTGTCTGTCTATCTGTCTGTCTGTCTGTCTGTCTGTCTGTCTATCTATCTATCTATCTATCTATCTATATATATATATATATATATATATATAACAATATATATAACATCTGTGCATATTATTTGCACATTACAATTGGTGTCCTGATATGGAGAAGAGTGGGCGGAGCTATATAAACCATCACTAGACGTGGTCAATATTCCTGTACCCTACATATATAAATGATGTGCATTATTGTGCTGACAAGTGCCTCTGGATTATTTTAAATGGTGGCAAATATGCCTTTTTAAAGTACATGAAATCTTAAAAGGAACAGTTATACCTTAAAGGGGCAGTCATTTTTCCTTAGATTAAAGGGACAGTCTACAATATAATTTTTACTGTTTTAAAAGTTATATTATCCCTTTATTACCCATTCTCCAGTTTTGCATAACCAACACCATTATATTAATATAGGTTTTACCTCTGTGATTACCTTGTATCTAAGAATCTTCTTCCAGCCTCCTGAACACATGACTGTGACTGTTTATTATCTATTGACTTGCATTTAGTATTGTGTTGTGCTAAATCTTAAATAACTCCCTGGGCGTTAACGCAGTGTTATCTATATGGCCCTTATGTACTTTCAGTCTCTTGTTGTGAAAAGCAATTTAAAAAGCATGTGATGAGAGGCAGCCCTCAAGGGCTTAGAAATTAGCATATGAGCCTACCTATGTTTAGTTTCAACTAAGAATACCAAGAGAACAAAGCAAATTTGATGATAAAAGTAAATTGGACAGTTGATTAAAATTACAAGTCCTATCTGAATAATAAAAGTTAAATTTTTGACTAGACTGTCGATTTAACCCCTTAATGACAACTGACGTACCAGGTACGTCATGCATTAACTTACAGTTAATGACAATAGACGTACCTGGTACGTCAGTTGTCTAAGAGAGTGCTGGAAGCGATCGCAATCGCTTCCAGCAGCTCTCAGGGTATTGCAGTGATGCATCCTGCAATACCCTTTCAGAAGACTCCGATGCAGAGAGAGCCACTCTGTGGCCCTCTCTGCACCGGTAGCGATGGTGCCGGTTCGTTGGTGGGTGGGAGCATAACAGGGAGGCGGGTGGGCGGCCCATCGCTACCCGGCATCCGGCTCCTGTAAGTGCAATGTGCACGTCGGGTGCCGGGAGCCTGCAGGGGTGCGCATGCGCGCGCGGGTGCACGTGCGCGCGCGCGATTAGCTACCCACTGACACCAATGAGGAGGGAAGAGGGGGGAAAAAAGAATAAAATAAATAAATATATAAGGATCTGGGAGGGGGAGGGGGTTGGGGTATTGTGGGGGGCTGCTACACTACAGAAAACATTTAAAAATGGCAAAAAGATAAAAAAAACACTTGTTTTTGGGGCAAATTGGGTACTGGCAGACAGCTGCCAGTACCCAAGATGGCGGCAATTAGGTAGGGGAGAGGGTTAGAGAGCTGGGGGGGGGGGGATCATGGAGGTTGGGGCTAAGGCAGGGGTCCATCACAGCTAAAACATTTTATTTTTTTTTATTAAAAAAAAGAAAAACTCCTTTTATTTAGTACTGGCAGACTTTCTGCCAGTACTTAAGATGGCGGGGACAATTGTGGGGTGGGGGAGGGAAGAGAACTGTTTGGGAGGGATCAGGGGGTGGGATGTGTCAGGTGGGAGGCTGATCTCTACCCTAAAGCTAAAATTAACCCTGCAAGCTCCCTACAACCTACCTAATTAACCCCTTCACTGCTGGGCATAATTTACGTGTGGTGCGCAGCAGCATTTAGTGGCCTTCTAATTACCAAAAAGCAATGCCAAAGCCATATATGTCTGCTATTTCTGAACAAAGGGGATCCCAAAGAAGCTTTTACAACAATTTGTGCCATAATAGCACAAGCTGTTTGTAAATACTTTCAGTGAGAAACCTAAAATTGTGAAAAATGAATTTTTTTTTAATTGTTTGCTCGCATTTGGCGGTGAAATAGTGGCATAAAATATATCAAAATGGGCCTAGATCAATACTTGGGGTTGTCTACTACACTACCCTAAAGCTAAAATTAACCATGCAAGCTCCCTACAACCTACCTAATTAACCCCTTAACTGCTGGGCATAATTTACGTGTGGTGCGCAGCAGCATTTAGCGGCCTTCTACTTACCAAAAAGCAACCACAAAGCCATATAAGTCTGCTATTTCTGAACAAAGGGGATCCCAAAGAAGCATTTACAACCATTTGTGCCTTAATTGCAGAAGCTGTTTGTAAATAATTTCAGTGGGAAACCTAAAGTTTGTGACAAAATTTGTGAAAAAGTGAACTTTTTTTTTTATTTGATGACATTTGGCGGTGAAATGGTGGCATGAAATATACCAAAATGGGCCTAGATCAATACTTTGGGATGTCTTCTAAAAAAAAATATATACATGTCAAGGGATATTCAGGTATTCCTGACAGATATCAGGGTTCCAATGTAACTAGCGCTAATTTTGAAAAAAAGTTGTTTGGAAATAGCAAAGTGCTACTTGTATTTATGGCCCTATAACTTGCAAAAAAAGCAAAGAACGTGTAAACATTGGGTATTTCTAAACTCAGGACAAAATTTAGAAACTATTTAGCATAGGTGTTTTTTGGTGATTGTAGATGTGTAACAGATTTTGGGGGTCAAAGTTAGAAAAAGTGTGTTTTTTTCAATTTTTTCCTCATATTTTATATTTTTTTTATAGGAAATTATAAGATATGATGAAAATAATGGTATCCTTAGAAAGTCCATTTAATGGCGAGAAAAACGGTATATAATATGTGTGGGTACAGTAAATGAGTAAGAGGGAAATTACAGCTAAACACAAACACTGCAGAAATGTAAAAATAGCCATTGTCATTAAGGGTAAGAAAATTGAAAAATGGTCCGGTCATTAAGGGGTTAAGCTGCAAATATCCTCCTGCACTTTTTCAATATCATGCAGCAGGAATGGTAAAAAAAGTTATTTAAAAATGAATAATGTTTCTGGACACTTTGAAATGGCTGCCAAGCTCAGCCCACTGATGGCATCAGGATCTGGGCTGCATCTAGGCACTCTGCTGAATAGCATTGACAGTCTGTTGAATCCAACTATGGAGAATTTTGTGATTGGACACCATATGCAGTCCAGATTGTGATGTCATCAGTGGAAGGAACATTGTAGCCATTTCAAAGTGGCCAGAAACAATATTCATTTTAAAATATTTTTTTTTACCATTCTTGCTGCATGATATAGAAAAGGTGCAGGAGGCTATTTGCAGCTTAATCTAAGGTAAGACTTTAAGATGCTAAGGTATAGACTGTCCCTTTAAATCACCCTTTTTTTCTCTGTTAAGGTGCTAAGTAACCTTCTTAGATGCATGATGATAAACAAATGATAATAAACCACAAAACATACAAATAAACAGATACATACATGGAAAGACTGACACAGAGGCAAATAGATAGACAGATAGATACCGTATATAATAAAATATAATGACAATACATTAAAAGAACAAGATTAGACAGACATATAGATACCGTATATAATAAAATATAATGACAATACATTAAAAGAACTAGATTATAAACTGCTTGCCAAACATATTAGTGACATTATGGTAACATACATATCATAAAATAATTATAATTAAAAAATACTTATAATAATAATCAACAATAATCTCTATTTTAAAACAGGTTAATTTTTTATTTGCCAAAAAAAGAGTTTAAATGTAAACTGAAACGAATACAGCATTATCAGTTATATGCTTCCTACTAAGGCTCATTCGCTGAAAGGTATTTTTTTTTTATAATTCTCATTGGCTGATAGTTACTTCCTGTTAACATAGCTAATTGGCTGATAGGTACTTCTTGCTAATGTTCATTGGCTGATAGGTACTTCCTGCGAATGCCCATTGATTGATAGGTACTCACACAATTATTTAGGAAGATGGACATGACTGTGCAAGTTAACAAGTAAACAATGGTTTATACAGAGCAGAAACATACAATACATCTACAAATAATATATTTTTGAATTTAAAACAAGGAAAGACTTTAGCTGCAATGTCCCTTTAAATATATGAGTTTTTCACCACTATACTATGACTATATTTTGAATGAACCCACTTTTTTTGCTTTTGTTACTGGTCACGATTTTTTCCAAGTAAGGGCTGCTTAGAATTCCAAACTGCTTATGAACTCAGACTAATGAATTCCTTCAGCCGCACGTCTTGTCTCTGATGTATAGATTGTTCCATGAAGCAAGATCCTAATTCCTAGATATACATAAGCCGGCTGAAGGGGAATGAAACACAAAATCTATCTTAGTGGTTATGCAGCCTCCATATCTCTAAGGGGAAATGCTGATGGTAAGAGACAAATAATCAATAATGTTTGTGTTCTTCAATCTAATACTTGCAAGACACACACTGACTCTAATTGATATCCCTCATAGTAGTCATAGTAGTAATCATCACAGATGCCCCTCTGTCTGATTACTCATTCAATGCCCATTGCTGGAAAGGATTAGATTGGACTAGAACACAGATGATAACTTTCCTAGGTTCTGGAAATTGCCACATGAAGGTATAATCATAGAAATGTATTATCTATCCCTAGGATAAACAATACAACTTCTGAATTGTACTGTAAGCACTTTGGCATTTAATTGAACCACAGTTACTTATTTGACCAAATAAGAGTGAGCACTGCTACAATGTTACAGATGATAGAATAGGATGCTGGGACCAGTGCACAGCACTTTGCAATGCAAACTGCATTAAATAGGGCTGCATTTTCAACATGTAATCCACACTATGGGGGCGATTTATCAAAGTCTGGCAGACATGATACGCTGTAGCTTATCATGTCCGCCAGATATCACTGAATGTGACAGCATACGCTGTCTGCATTTAATATTGCAAAAGCAGTTCTAGTGAACTGCTTGTGCAATGCCGCCCCCTGCAGATTCGCGGACAATCATGACCAATAAAAAAAAAACTTTATTGACTCTTATATTTGCTTTTTAACACTCCTACACTGTGATAGTGCACTGAGCCTGTAACTCTATCTTAATCGCAGAGCTATTAGGTAGAAGTGTGTAGAGCAGCATAGTCCTGAACAACGGAGCTGTCTATGAGCTGTTTGTATTCTTATCAAATGTTTTATGTACAAAAATATCATTAGACTTGATTTGTGAATTTTGTAGAAAAAAGTCATTAACATTTCTGTTAGGGGTTTATAATACGACTGTAGGCTCAGCTCCCTCTACTGAACAGTGATGTTTGTGCTGCTGTTAAAGAGCTGAATTACTGAGAAGGTCTAAGCTGTACGCCTTATGTCTCACCACTGCTTCCTCCCAGTTCTGTAAGCAAGAGCGCTGCACTCATTTCATACCCTATCAGAATTATTATCATTTATTTTTATTTCTGTAGCAATGGGAATATGAGCAGGAATACACAATGATACCGATTCATGTTATTTTTATTTCTGTAGCAATGGGAATATGAGCAGGAATACACAATGATACCGATTCATGTTATTTTTATTTCTGTAGCAATGGGAATATGAGCAGGAATACACAATGATACCGATTCATGTTATTTTTATTTCTGTAGCAATGGGAATATGAGAAGGAATACACAATGATACCGATTCATGCTATTTTTATTTCTGTAGCAATGGGAATATGAGCAGGAATACACAATGATACCGATTCATGTTATTTTTATTTCTGTAGCAATGGGAATATGAGCAGGAATACACAATGATACCGATTCATGTTATTTTTATTTCTGTAGCAATGGGAATATGAGCAGGAATACACAATGATACCGATTCATGTTATTTTTATTTCTGTAGCAATGGGAATATGAGCAGGAATACACAATGATACCGATTCATGTTATTTTTATTTCTGTAGCAATGGGAATATGAGCAGGAATACACAGTGATACCGATTCATGTTATTTTTATTTCTGTAGCAATGGGAATATGAGCAGGAATACACAATGATACCGATTCATGTTATTTTTATTTCTGTAGCAATGGGAATATGAGCAGGAATACACAATGATACCGATTCATGTTATTTTTATTTCTGTAGCAATGGGAATATGAGCAGGAATACACAATGATACCGATTCATGTTATTTTTATTTCTGTAGCAATGGGAATATGAGCAGGAATACACAATGATACCGATTCATGTTATTTTTATTTCTGTAGCAATGGGAATATGAGCAGGAATACACAATGATACCGATTCATGTTATTTTTATTTCTGTAGCAATGGGAATATGAGCAGGAATACACAATGATACCGATTCATGTTATTTTTATTTCTGTAGCAATGGGAATATGAGCAGGAATACACAATGATACCGATTCATGTTATTTTTATTTCTGTAGCAATGGGAATATGAGCAGGAATACACAATGATACCGATTCATGTTATTTTTATTTCTGTAGCAATGGGAATATGAGCAGGAATACACAATGATACCGATTCATGTTATTTTATTTCTGTAGCAATGGGAATATGAGCAGGAATACACAATGATACCGATTCATGTTATTTTTATTTCTGTAGCAATGGGAATATGAGCAGGAATACACAATGATACCGATTCATGTTATTTTTATTTCTGTAGCAATGGGAATATGAGCAGGAATACACAATGATACCGATTCATGTTAAATATAGAGATACACATTGATAAAACAAACTAAATAAAATAAATAAATACAAGAGGAAAAAACCCTCTTCAAAGAGCTCACAATCTACAGAATTAATTATGTTGTTTTTTTAAAGTCAATAAGTCCTTATTTTTAATATTGACAGTAAAATATCAACATTTAGGACTAGATTACAAGCATACCCTATGGGGGCATTTTATCATTGCACAAGCAGTTCTAGTGAACTGCTTGTGCAATGCCGCCCCCTGCACATTCGCGGCCAGACCGCTGCTTCATAACTGCCATTCGTCCCTTGATAAAACGGCCCCTTAGTGCATACAATCAGTGCACACAAATGGGTGCTATCTGGTAGGTATGCTCTGTGCATAGCACATGGGATATCCTTACCCATCTTAGGTAAAGATAGAAATATAGCGCTGGACAAATGAAACTCACTGCCTCTCCTGGGTGTCACCTTCCACGTGAGACACCATCCGTTTAGACACAAAAAAAGACAAAATTGATTGTCTTGAAAAAGCCCGAGTTGCGGGTGAAACGCATCGATTTGTATCCCACTGGAGTTGTACTATTATCTTATAATTCACAAATCTTCTATTTACTAAATGTCTATTTATTGAATGTCTGTCGGACCTGATCCGACAGTGCGGATCAGGTCCGACAGACATTGCAGAATGCGGAGAGCAATACGCTCTCCGTATTCAGCATTGCACCAGCAGCTCTTGTGAGCTGCTAGTGCAACGCCGCCCCTGCAGACTCGCGGCCAATGGGCCGCCAGCAGTGGGTGTCAATAAACCCGATCGTACTCGATCGAGTTGAATTCCGGCGATTCCTGTCCGCCTCATCAGAGCAGGCAGACAGGGTTATGGAGCGGCGGTCTTTGTGACCGCTGCTTCATAACTGCTGTTTCTGGCGAGCCCGTAGGCTCGCCAGAAACACGGGCCATCAAGCTCCATTCGGAGCTTGATAGATAGACCCCTATGTGTGTAAGTGACTGTGTCTGTGTGTTTATGTCATGGCTAATCAATATGATTTTATGTGTTTAGCCCTCCAAATGCAAATACATTTTTGCTACTTTCTATGCTGTAGAAAGGGCTTTCAGTTGCTTTTAATTCTGTGATATTTTGAGAGGTTTGTGTCCCACTGTGCTTGAATCCCTGTGTGTTCCTGTTCCTCTGGGTCCATGTCCCATGTGATTTTGCTCCCTTGTGTATACTGCTGCGTGTTCAAGTTTCTCTTTGATCCCCCCTGTGTGCCTATATTCATTAATGTCTTTGTTCCTCTGCGTATCCTGCAGAGTCTTCTCTTATTTATTCATATATTATTTTCTTTTTGATTAAAATGAAGCCTTTATATGAGCACTGTTTCTCTGGAACATGCTATACATTGAACCCCTGTCATCCTGTGCACCTATGTTACATGCTGGTATGCTTCTATGTTCTACAAGTACCTCTGCTTAACTATTGTATGTAAAGTAATACCAGGCAGATTACATCATTATCAGTATAGATATATAATGCATAATACAAATTGGTACATACATTATGGAACTTTCAGATATAGATGTTGTAACTCAGACAACTGATCTTACATGCAGGTCTATGGTAAACAAAACAACCAGGGTACACCCACTCTATATTTACAGATCAGATACAAACATATGCATTGGTGTGATGGGGAAGGGGGTTAAGATAAAAGGAAACGGAGGGCTACATCATGGTCTCAGACCTTTGATTGGGTATCTCTTGTCTACACCTAAAGAGATGGGGCGAGTGCGAAGATTATTTTGTTTGATAAGGTTACTTATATGTTTTGTTTGTGTGAATTAGAAGAGCTTTTGAAAGAGGTACGCAGTACACAGACCTACAAAACAGGTGCAAAAGATCAGAAGCGTAACAAGGAAAGCTGAGCTGAGAATGGTCTGCGGAAGACGACACAATACTGCAAACAATGACAGACTGTTTTTTATTTTTTAATAAAGTGAGGAAAGAGAGGAATGTTCATATTCTGAGGATGTTCCATAACTGAAGTTGGCTATACTAAAGGACAGAATAAAGTCAGTGATTACTGCAAAGTAGTGTGATTGAGTAGTAGATGCAATGGCAGATGTATCAAGCACAATACTAGGAGAGCAGATCATCAGTTTTGTTTTCTATGTATTAGTCTAGATTCTAACTCTGCAGATCAACTTATCACAGGTGTAATTGTGGTCAAGTAAGCCTTTGACAATCAGCACTGGACAACAGTAAAATGTATATTACTTTAAAAAGTAATGTTTACTGTCCCTTTAAAGGGACACTAAACCCAAAACTTTTCTTTCATGATTCAGGTAGAGAATACAATTTTAAACAACATTCCAATTTACTTCTATTATCTAATTTGTTTCATTTTTTTAGATATCCTTTGTTGAAGAAATAGCAATGCATATGGGTGAGCCAATCACACAAGGCATCTATGTGCAGCCACTAATCAGCAGCTACTGAGCCTATCTAGATATACTTTTCAGCAAAGACTATCAAGAGAATAAAACAAATGAGTTAATAGAAGTAAATTATAAAGTTATTTAAAATTGCACGCTCTTTCTAAATCATGAAAGAAAATATTTAGGTTTCATGTCCTTTAAGCATCTCAAATGCCATTGGCATCTCAGTGTGCATAGAGTGTACTGAGCCCACAGTTCATGTCACTACCCTATATTTTAATAACAAGTGTCATTTTCACATCACCGGTAATTTGCTAGAAACTGCTGTATTCAACTATAAATGCATGTGCTTGTTGTTTTGTTATCATATTATAAAAGCCTGTAAATACTTGTGGAAAGCATATTTAAGGTTAGATGGCATAGTAAAATGTATAACAGTTTTTATCTTTTTTTTCCCCTAAAGTGGATGCTCCAGTACTGAGGAAAAAAATGTGTTCACCAGTAAAGTAGTAGGAGTTCTGCTTATCAGCCAATAAGCAACCGGTTCCTAACACAGGGCTCAGCAAACCCAGGAGCCACTGGCTCCTAAACATTTACCCCTAACACCTAACTTTTTGGGTCATTCTCCATATATCTATATACAAATACCACTTTCTGTCTCCTAAAAGTATGTCAGGCTTCTAAATATTCTTACTGGCTCAATCCCCTATTTTATATTGCTGTAGTAGCTGAGTCAGGAGATTCCAGTAATAGGAGGGTTAATGTCATTATCAATATCCAGAAGGAAACAACAGAAAGACAGAGATACATCATGTAAGCTCAGTCCAAATTTTTAGACACGGAACTACCCTTGCCATAAGGAGCAGCATCATTTGAATGGCATGATCAATTAAAGGTTCAGGAAACCCTAAAAAATTCATTCATAAATCAGGTAGGTAGAACATACAATTTTAAACAACATTTAAATGTACTTTTATAAACAGACATTCTCTTATTATCCTTTGCTGAAGGAACAGCATTGCACTACTTGCAAGCTAGCTGAACACATCTTGTTAGCCAATCACAAGAGACAAATGTGTGGAGGTGCCAATCAGCAGTTAGGTTTCACTAGTGAAGGATTAGTCCATCTTCAATTTAAACAGTGGTTACTAAGAGTACAAAGCACATTTGAAAATAGAAGTGATTTTAAAAGTGTCTTAAAATGACATGCTCTATCTAAATCATGCAAGTTTAATTTTGACTTTGCTATCTCTTTAAGTTAAATGCATCATTTCCAGTCTGCTTATCATAATGCATTGCTACCAGTATAAAACTATTTGCATCCTCTATTCTTGTGCACGTTTATACATTTCTAATAACTTGTAGGCACTACCAGTCCCTCACTCCTTTACTGCTTTTAACCCCTTTGATGCAATGCTCATCATACACATTGTAGCCTGTAGGAGCATGGCGAGCCCTTTTCATTATGCAGTGGGATTATTGATCAAAGGCTGTTTTTGGCGATCCCTCGCACCACAAGCTGGGAATCATTGGTGACCTAGTGGGCAGCACTCCCAGGTTTCATGGGAGTGCCAGTGATGTCACAACGTAGGCACCTGGAGCCATCACTAAGGGGCTGAACCAGGACGCGCCGGTAGGTGCAAGGGAGCTGGATAGGGGGAGGTTCTTCAAACACCTCAATCTCAGCTCCCTTAGCAGCTACAAAATTCCAAGAATCCTCGTTTAAAATAGAATGGTCTGGTCTTGGAGCAGTACTAGAGAGCAGTTTTAAAAATAAAGTAAAAAAAACTTGCTTGGGGATGTTACATTATGGGGCATATCTATCAAGCTCCGTACGGAGCTTGAAGCCCTGTGTTTCTGGCGAGCCTTCAGACTCGCCAGAAACACCAGTTATGAAGCAGCGGTCTAAAGACCGCTGCTCCATAACCTGTCCACCTGCTCTGAGGAGGCGGACAGACATTGCTGCAATTCAACCCAATTGAATACGATCGGGTTGATTGACACCCCCTGCTAGCGGCCAATTGGCTGCGAATCTGCAGGGGGCGGCGTTGCACCAGCAGTTCACAAGAGCTGCTGGTGCAATGCTGAATGCGGAGAGCGTATTGCTCTTCGCATTCAGCGAAGTCTGTCGGACATGATCCGCAATGTCAGATCATGTCCGACAGGCCTTTCATAAACAGGCCCCTATATGTGCAATAAAAATAAATCTGGTATATTTACCCCTTATTAAGTTTATTTTCTAGTAGCCAAGTCCCTCTCTTAAAAAAAATATATGAATTTTGTCTGTACAGTCAGGTGATCACTGTGGTAAACAATAAGTGCTTTTATTTCTGTACTGCACAATGGGGCCTCTCCAATCTATATTATAACCCTCAAAAACCCATATGGGCCCCTATTTTACATGTGACAACCAATGATGACAATTTAGTAAGGTGATCACAGTAAAAGCTGTGGTCACTGGGCTATTTTCAATATGCTTTACTAAAATCTACGCAAAAATTATAAAAAATGTTTACAGTGTTTGGGACATTTATCTCACATGGCATGAAGTATAATTATAATAATGGCATATTGTGAATTTGCTGGGTCTGCTGGAAAAAAAACAATATATAATTTGTGTGGGTCACTCACTGAAATTTGACTTTACAATAGGGTTTAAATGTAGGTAGTAAAAAAACAAAACAAAAACTCAAAATTGGCTCAGCACGGGTGAAAAAAGGCTAAGCAGCGAAAAGGTTAAAGGGACAGTCAACACAATTTTTTTTATTGTTTAAACCTCTAAATTTCTGTCTGTTTCTAAGTCCCTAAAGACAGCCACATGATCACATGCTTTTGTATTTCCTTTTCGCAACAGGGGAAGCTAGTTCATGTGAGCCATATAGATAAAATTGTGCTGACGCACGTGGATTCTAACAACACAGCACTAATTGGCTTAAATGCAAGTCAATAGATAATAAATTTATTAAAGTCGGGAGCTACACTACAAGATCACGGTTAGATGGCATTTAGTTCCTATGACCTTCCACAAAATCTATGCCAATCACCCCCTACCTGCCGGAGAGGATGTAACCAACTAGGTACACAGAGCCACATTTGGTGGTACTGCCCAAAATTTTTGCCAGTTTGGACACAGATGTTCCACATACTCAACTCTGTGCACATCCCCTCTACATTGAGCCGGCACACTTGCCTTCTGCATATAGACTTCCCGACAATGTCCCAGGCCCAAAAATCCCTTACTATTTACCTACTTATGTCCATTAAACTTGAAATCGCGAAAGCCTGGAAGCAGAAATCTCCCCCCACCATCCCACAAATCTTAGCCACTGCACACTTCCTTCAGAAAATGGAAGCATACTCCTATTCAGTCTTAGATAAAATGGATTCCTACCTAGACAACTGGTCTCCATGGCTTGAGAAATTCCCACTATGATGATTCTGCACGATACTTTAATGCTTTCCCCCCCATCATCGCCCCTATCATCTTCCTTACTTCCCCTTCTCTCCCCTTTTTTTTTTTTTCTCTTCTCCGCTCTCCCCTTCCAGCCCACTAGCAATCCATGAGAGGTATATTACTATGAGATACTAAAAAGAGAACCAACTGAGAATCCCGGAGCATATCTGGCCCTTTATTGATCTATAGACTGGAGATATTAGATCTGATGTTCCGATGGTTAGTATATGTCTACGGTTCATCTCTTATATTCTGTATATAACATGTTTTAGTATTCACTTTGGCTTGTACCTTTCGCTTTTTTTTTTTGCTTTTTTTTTATTTGCTCTCTCTTAACAGTCCATACTACTTAACACATTGAATTATGTAACATTTACCACTGTATAGTCGTGCTTATATCCCTGCGCGAATACGCAAAATGGATACATTTATGTTTTGTTATATACTTTGTTCTCTCAATAAAAAGAATTACATTTTTTATTTTTTATTAAAGTCATGTGATTAGGGATCCGTCAGAAGATGCTTAGAAACAAGTTTATCACAGAGGTAAAAAGTGTTTTAATATAACCATGTTTTCTGTACAAAACTGGGGAATGGGTAATAAAAGAATTATCTTTTTTTTAAGCAATAAACAAATTTAAGTTGACTGTCCCTTTAAGAAAGAACGTTATAGACAATACTGTTTAAGCCATCAAAATGAATGGAGAGCGTTCCTGAATTCTCACTGCAAGGGGGGTGAGGGAGACTGAAGAAGTCATTTGCATATGTGCATCTCGCTTCTGACTCTTTCTAACCAGTGGCATTAAGTATTCAAAAATATAACATATTCATTTTATTGAGTCTGATTGGCTGTATCAGCTTTAGCCTTCATTTCTGAAGAAAAAAAAACCTGCACATATAACTTATTTAATTTTAAAAATGCAAACCCAGGGGCTGCAATTCTTTTAACAGTGCACTACAATTTTCAAGGGTCATAAAATACTTACAATGCAAAATGCTTAACAAATAAAAGGGACGTTCAGTCATAGGGGCTGTCAGCATTTATCACTGCACCAGCAGTTCTTGTGAACTGCTGGTGCAATGCCACCCCTACAGATTTGCAGCCAGGGTGTCAATCAACCCGATCGTATTCGATCGGGTTGATTTCTGTCCGTAGCCTCAGAGCAGGCGGACAGGTTATGGAGCAGCTCCGTACGGAGCTTGATAAATATGCCCCATGGAGTATAAAAACTTTATGCTGAAAGTTCCTTTATTTTCCCATAGCATATGCCACGATGAGCACCTCGCCCACCCACCGCAGAACGCTATTTTATCAATGAGTTGATTTTAGCCAGTAGCGTGTAGCCATCCAGCATAATGCCGATTGGCCTGCACGGCTATTGGCTAAAAGGTGGAAACGTCACCTCATTGAAAATATTGTGTTCTGCAGTGGGCGGCCTGAGGCATTGCAGGCAAATAAAGGAACTTTAAGCTTGAAATATTTTATACTTCATGACTGAAAGTCCCCTTTATTTGTTAGCGCTTCAAAAACGCTAGGATTTACCATCACTTTAAATATTGCAATATAATTTTATTATTTATATTGCTAACTTGTCCTGTTTAATGTTTTATTTTTTTCCCAAAGCACTATTTTATTTTTGGAACAGTTAGTGGTGTATTACAGTTAAAGGGACTTTATTTATGTTATTAAGACATATGCATTTAAAGAATTGCCTAAATAAAAGTATTTATGGCAATGTAATCTTTTGAGTGCATGCAACTATTTTGTATAATAAAATGATGAACTTCTGCTTATCCTGCAAATCTTTTAGCTACAGGCAGAATTGGAGGTACAAATTGGTCATTAAAATACTCATAACTGAACAACAATCCTAATTAAGAATTGCATAAATAAAAATGCAAATAATGTATTTAAGTTTTTATCTTCACAAAAAAAATTGCTTTCAACTTGACAGGATGGGAAAGCCTAGATTTTATAGACAAACAAGCTTAGGGGGGAAATGTATATATTATGCAATAAGCACAGTAAGCTCATTTGCATGAAGAAAAGTAATGTATCTATCGCTCCCAATTACACAAACTGCCTAATGAATTCTGAGATCAATATGTTTAAATCCACTTACAGCTCCAGTAATCCTATAAAATAATTAACTAGTATGATTGTTTAACGGACCACACTGGTATTTGTCTTTTGAGTGGTAGGGAAGAACAAATTATTGAAGTTTACATTGTATTTGTTTAAATAAGCATTATTTATGGGGCTATGAAATAAAGTTATGCTATTGGTCCTTAGAATAAAATCCCTTTACTTCTTACAGTTAGTAGCATGATATGTTACTCAGAGATGTCTGCTCCTGCTATCAGACGGTGTGACACAGTACTTGTAATCTCTTCCACACAGTGGGAATGTTTCCCAAATATTTTTTGTTGTACTTTCGTAATTTATTTGACACCACTATCTCATTTGTATATGCCTATAATACTACATGGACATTTTTTAATATACTGTAATTATAAAGAATACTTCGAAGTTACAAGACTACATAGGTATAAAAAAAGAAAAAAAGTAGCTATCAATGTTTTTACCCTCAAACCAAATTTTGTATGATATCAGCTTAGGGCTGTAAAACCTGGCTGAAAATCACAGCCTTAAAGGGACAGTCAAGTCCAAAAAAACCTTTCATGTTTCAAATAGGGCATGTAATTTTAAACAACTTTCCAATTTACTTTTATCACCAATTTTGCTTTGTTCTTTTAGTATTCTTAGTTGAAAGCTAAACCTAGGAAGGCTCATATGATAATTTCTAAGCCCTTGAAGGCCGCCTCTAATCACATGCTTTTGTATTTGCTTTTCACAGCAGGGGAGAGCTAGTTCAGGTAAACCCTATAGATAACATTGTGAGCACGCCCGTGGATTGTGGCAGACACTGCACTAATTGGCTAAAATGAAAGTCAATAGGTAATAAATAAAATGTCATGTGATCAGGGGGCTGTCAGAAGATGCTTAGATACAAGTTAATCACAGAGGTAAAAAGTGTATTATTATAACTGTGTTGGTTATGCAAAACTGGGGAATGGGTAATAAAGGGATTATCTATCTTTTAAAACAACAAAAATTCTGGTGTTGACTGTCCCTTTAAAGGGACATTGAAATGGAAAAATGGCATGCTCTAATTGGTTAGCACACATAATTATTGCACTGCTCCCAATTAAACTTTATAAGCTAAATTACAAGTGGTGTGCTAATATTTATTTATGTGTTAACGGCTTTGAAGGGATTTAACAAACAGCGTTCCAACTTTAAAATATATGTGTTCCCTGTGAAATCATTTGGTTTCTACTTCTGAAACTACCATCCATAATTAACTAAAGACAACTGCTATTTCCACTGCCTTCTAAAAAGCCTGATCTCATGAATTATTAGATGTGCACTAGCTGTGAGGATCCATGTAGCCGATTCCCCTTTAAATTATTCTTCCAGTGGTTGTGCCTTATTGTGAAAGCTATGTACAAATGAGAAGTATTTTTCATTACATTTGCAATTAAGCTTCTCAATCCCAATCATACACACATATAGGGCCAGACTACGAGTTAAGCACAAGCGATATTGGGTTTTCGCGATTGTTTGTGCGCAGGTTAAATTGTGCTCGTATTACAGGATTAAAGTAAAAACGATTGCTTGAGCGCAATTCAAGTTAAAGCTTGTCAGGTTAGCACATGCTCAGAGCTGTGGTTAAAAAATGCACAAAACAAATAAAAAATACATTACAAAGTAAGTCACACTCATAATAACACCATCTAATAAAAATTATTGAAAAAAAATATAGGAGGTCTAAGGTGTTAGAAAAAAAAAAAAAGCTGCAAAGGGCTTCAACACTAAGATCTCTTCATGACGGGTTAGTGCCCTTGAGAACATGACTTTGGGTTAGCACACGAGAAGGGTGTTAGGTTTTTTTCACTTTTTTTTTGCTCCATTGAGTTCTATGGGGAATACGTTATCGCATGCACGATATTCTAATTGTGCTAGAAGGAAGCTGTTTGCGCACTTCGGGTTAGTGCGAGCGCAATACATTTTTACTTTCAACTTCCAATACGAGCACAACCCGACGCACGCAAAAAGTTTTTATGCTATTAAGGGTCAAGTGAAAGCGCTAAATAGTGCTCCACTCGTAATTTCAAAGTACAGAGCAAACTTTATTGTATAAACTACCTACAAAACACTACTCAAACAGCAGCATCAATATTTAACCTAAAACCAAATCACCACCTTTGAATCAAATGAATCAGTATTGATGAAAATTCAAATGCAAAAATAATTGCTTTATAGCTTTAAGCATATATTATTCAGATCAGAAGGCCGAAAACAGCCAAATAATTCAAAAATGGTATAAAACATTTTGTTAACAAAATAAAAAGTAGATGATAATGATAAAAGGATAAGATGATGATAAAAGTCTACCTTAAGGATAAAAAAAAAATCCTCAATTCCAAGATTGGATATTTTCACATTATGTAGTATTCAAATACTAATTCATACTTGAATAGCATTATGTTCTTATTTTTAGGTTGATGCAAATGTATTCAATTATTTTCTTTTAAAACACACATTCTGCTGTCAATTAACTTAGACAAATAACTCTAGGTCTAGGTAAGATCACACAACTTGTGCAAAAAAAAAAAAAAGATCCCCAAAATGTTCAAATAACAACTTGAGCTTTATATTGAAAAACATACTTGCCCATTTCCAGAACAATTCTGGACTGAGATGAAAGTCTTGCTGACACCCTTTTCTTTATCTCCAGTTTCATATATACTCCATAACTGTATACTTAATGTTACAGCACTGTGTAATATGCTGCCACTTTATAAAAAAAACTGTAATAATTGTCTCCTGTTCAACAGTCCCACCCATCAACCACCCAAGCACCACCCCCGCATTACCCAAGCCACACCCACTCACAAATCAACAGCAGTGTATTTACAGTTTAATTGTCCTTAATCTGTTAATATGACATTTACTGAGTTTTATTGTGTTACTGATCACATAAAAACCTGCAAGATTATCTGAAGTATGCTCTATAATTCCAAGGAAAACGTTTTTTGTTTTTTTTAAATAACGGGGCTCCTTTGCATATGAGCACTTAGCTTTTACATTTTTGGACTTATATGTGTATCTGGACTTTTATTTATAGGAACCAGCATCAAATGAGAAATGTAGTTGGGGTTTTTTTTTTTGGGGGGGGGGTAGCAAGAAAGGCATTGCAAATATAGATGTATACTGTCATATTTATATTAGACGATCATAGAGAAATTGTGAATAAAACAATGACTGACTTAGTGTTGCAAATAAACAAAGGTAGAGGACTAGTTGTGGATAAATAAAAACCCTTTGGTGCCATATTGAGTCCCTTTAAATGGACATTGCACTTACACATTTCATATGAAGGCACAAGTAAATTGTCTTTTTGACTAAAAAGAATGTGAAATAATACAGCAGTATAAGTTGTCTATTTCCTATTGTTTATAGAGTTATTAGTTCTTCCTGTTAATGCTGACACTGCCTGATGAAGCTCATTGGCTTCTATTTCGTCTCCATATGCTCATTTTACAGACACTCAAGTCAAAATTAAACTTTCATGATTCAGATAGAGCATGCAATTTTACACAACTTTCCAATGTATTTCTATTAACAAAATGTGCACAGTCTTTTTATATTTACAGTTTTTGAGTCACCAGCTCCTACTGAGCATGTGCAAAAAATCACAGTATATACGTATATGCATTTGTGATTGGCTGATGGCTGTCACATGATACAGGAGGAGTGGAAACACACATAACTAAAATTTGTCAGCAAAAAATCTACTACTCATTTGAAGTTCAGACAATGGGGCCGATTTACTAAAGTGCGGACGGACATGATACGATGAAGCGTATCATGTCCGCCGTACATCGATAAATGCCGACAGCATACGCTGTTGGCCTTTATCATTGCACAAGCAGTTCTGGTGAACTGCTTGTGCAATGCCGCCCCCTGCAGATTTGCAGCAGCTAGCAGGGGGTGTCAATCAGCCCGATCGTATAGGATCGGGAGGATTGAAGACCACAGACTCACAGGCAGCGGACAAGTTATGGAGCAGCGGCCTTTAGAACGCTGCTTCATAACTACGGTTTCCGGCGAGCCTGAAGGCTTGCGCGGAAGACGGGCATCAAGCTTCATCCGGAGCTTGATAATTCGACCCCTAAGTGCTATTGCATTAACTTTTTATCATGATCTGGTTGATTATGCAAATCTACTGTATTTACCAGTCCTTTAAGACACTGCTTTTTCACATCAATGATAGAACATTTTAGTACAATATCCCTTTAAGCTGTTATAAACGTACACTGATAAAAGATCAAACTGCGCTATATGCTGATAAATGACAAATAAAATGTAAATAACCATGTAAACTGAATACATTTTTCAGTACTTCTAATTTGTTCTGTTTCTGGTCCAGATTGGCAGACACTTATATAACCTGTAATGTTAAGTAAATGAGAAATGGTTCATACTGGGAAACTGCACAGCGTGTCTTCCTGATAAATGTTAAATAAAATATGTAATGATGAGTGGTGGAGAAAGAAGGAATAAAGGAAAGACAGGCAGAGGTAGAACTGATATATAGATGCAAATGCTGCTTCTGAATGGCGCAGGTTCATTAATTACGTTGCTACTTTAGACTACAGGTCCCCTGCAGCTATGTGCTGCTCATGGGTATTTCAATACTATTGAATGAATAGAGCAATTAGAAAGCTAAATCCACTGCTGCAATGTCCTAAGAAAGCTGACACTGCCCGTATGTTACAGAGATATCCTACAGCATTAGCAAGGAAAAATGTCATTCAGGGACTGAGAGGAGAGAGGCGGTGAAATTAACTCAAGCGCTGATGGGGACAAATATATGATGTTGCCCAATAAATAAAAACAGGGCATAACAATAATGAAGCAACTAAAAAATAACAGAGATATCTGCTGTATAGTCAGAAAACATAGCAGCCTAGAATCATTAAAGTTATTAGAAGCTGCAAGATCTCAGAGAATTCAATAGAATGACTTTTTTTACTATTCTCCAATAAGGGTCTTTCCCTACATTTCCAGATAAGAAGGAAATACAAAGGAAACTACTCAATGAAATGCAACCATTATTATTGTTATTTGTATGGACCAACTATACCCACAGAGGCTATATGCGGGTACACTAAATAAACAAGAGACAGTTAGGCAGACTGAGACAGCAGGGTCCTGCTTTCTTGAGAACAGATATTCTAAGTGGCAAGTTGGAGACAAAAGGTTGGGCATTATCTTGGGGTGAGTGCCGTTTGTAGGCCATGATTAGTTGAGGAGACAAGTTTCTGGTTTGGAGAATGTCTTAGATGAGAAACTTATGAGATTAGGTGGTAAGCTGCTCTGAAGAGACACATTTTTAACAAGGATTTAAAGCTTTAAATACTAGATAAAGTTGATAAACTGAGTAAGAGAGTTCCATATGATAGGAGAAGGCTGAGGAAGAGGAGAGTGGAATGTGGTGAAAGAACTGAGAAGAAAATGTCAGAAGCTAAGTGAGGGATGGCAGCTAGAATATGCCAAGATCATGTTTTGAGATATAATGTGTGTATAGTCGTACAATGAGAAATATGATTATAAAAATTAAAATAGAACAGTTTAGATAACTCAAGTTGTGAAATCTCATAAAAGGTCAAGATTGCAGGCTGCTGATTATAAATGGCTAATATTAACATTATCAAATAGTTTACACTTCTTGTGGTGCCTGGTGATAAAAAAATTCACATAATATGCAGTTTCTTAATGTTTTACTTACCACTATACCATCACTGCAAGACATTATTGTGACAACCCATAACTATGTTAGCCTGAATCTGAAACTGCGGTGAAATTGTGGTGGCACAATCTATAACAATAAACTACAAATTATAGTTTCCAACCACCTCTTCTAATGTGACTCTTGGCATTATGGTTGCAGCAATATTTTGGACAGAAAAACTCTTAGTGGAGTCCATGTTGGCCAGAAACCAAGAAACCGTTGAAACAGTAGAGAAATGAGAGATTTAGGATGTTAACATGCCAGAAAAAGACACATATAACATAATCTCACCATGGAACCCCGGGGAGTATTTTTACATCTTTTGTGGTCATCTAAATATTCCCCACTGTTGCTCTTTATCCTATAACTACAGCTTTACATTACGTAAACACACAAAAGTCAGTAAACACACAAAAGTGCAACATACACAGGATGATACCAAATGCTAAAGCATACGCAAGGCTTCTAAACAGCTGTAGCATTGACATTTGGATTATCTACACGTTCGTGAAATAATCCCTTTGATTGCTGCATCTGGAATGAACATGTAACAAAACAAATTCCAGACCTGGCACTTACAAAATCATTCATTTTGGTGACGTGTTTACTGACCTGATGAGTTGTCAGATCTCTTGCTCCTGGTGTGATCATATCAACTTATGGTTGCTGTATATGCCCATTATGGAGCCCACTAGTAAGATATCACGGCTGCTTTTAACAAAGGTGTAATAATTTTGTAAGTCCTAGGGATGATGTCGGAAACACATTTTCTATGATAAGAAGGGCTAATGATGCAATACATTGAACAGAGTGTTAAAATATATTTTTTACAGATACGCATATTTTATAAACATTTACTCAATTTTTTTTTGTTTATCAAAATTAGGATATGTTTTAAAGGGCATGTAAAAATAAATTCCCAATTTACCTTACACTTACCGGGTTGTCTGTATAACACTACTACACACACTAGTTTAACACAGTAATCAACACATGCACACATTCCTAAGTCTACTTTCAGTACTTCCCCTCATGTAAAGGGACCGAGACCAAAAGTAGAGAAAAAAAAGAACAGTGATTGGTGATTAAGCATTTGTGTTTACAAACATTTTCTGCAAGACTAAACAGTAGATTTTAGAAGTAAATTAATGCAAGCACATGGTTTCAATGGCATATGACTAATAAACCATTTTTCTGTCCATGTAGGCAAATTATTGTATTGCTCAAATCACTGACATAAAATGGGAGTCAAAAAAGGTATGAGTGGCTATTGCTTGTTGTTTTTATTTATTTTTTATTTTTGTGCGATAGAGAATCATCTTCTTTACTTACTTAGTATAACAAAGGTCGTGTAAAAATAAAGATCATTTATGAGGTGCTTATCTAGGTCTCAGAATCAGGCCTCTCAGACAGAAGGTTTCAAGCACTCCTCAATCAGTTACAAGTGGAATATTCTTATTCAACTCTTTTTTTTCTTCACACTGCTGCATGTAATCTGTAGCATTGCTTCTCCCTAAGCGTACTGTATGTGTATTGCTAAAGGCAACAGCTTTACAGCTCATTAGCCAGATGTAAATGGGCCTCTCATACATTATCATCTACTTCTTCCAAAGATCAGTCCCAGCTCGTCCCATCCATCAAGGTAAATCACCAAGATGATTGAGGCACAACTAGGCTGCACACCTCCTCGTTAGAGTCTGTGTAATCTGATTGTTTTGTTAGCATTATACTAACTACAGCATTATACTGATCGTTCATGACAAAATGTGACGTGTTTAAATTAAAACGGACACTAATACAGCAGTAGCAGTGTACTTTTTGTGCTAACTAGTATTAATCATTGGCATAAGTAGTTAAGTTTCTATTCGCCAATGAGCAATTAAAGGGCAGTCTCTGTGAAATTAAACTTTCAAGATTCAGATAGGGCGATGCAATTTTAAACAATTTTTCAATTTACTTTAATCTTCAAATTTTCTTTGTTCTCTTGGTATTTTTTATGGAAAGCTAAACCTAGGTAGGCGCATATGCTAATTCTAAGCGGTTGAACTGCCTCTTATCTCAGTGCATTTGACAGGTTTCACAGCTAGACAGTGCTCACTCCCGTGGAGTTTATTTAGAGTCAGCACTGATTGGATAAAATGCATGATAAAACTGAGATAAGGGGCAGTCGGCAGAGACTTAGAACCAGGTAATCACAGAGGTAAACAGTGTATTAATATAACAGTGTTGGTTATGCAAAACTGGGGAATGGATATTAAAAAGGGATTATCTATATTATTAAACAATAACAATTCTGGACGTAGACTGTCCCTTTAATAAGAAGTACACAACTGACAATACTGTATATTTTTCAAACAATTTAAAAAAAAAAAGTCAGCGGTTTAAAATGTAAGAAAATAAACATAGATTAAAATGCATATTTGCATTTACCAATGTATTATCATACCAAAAAGTATCAGTTTTTAAGAAAATACATTTATTGAAAGAACATTATTAAACTCTCATATATATTTCTGGATTCATATTGAACCTCTGTTAGGAGACCAGCCCACAAGCTCTTTGCAGCTAGCAGTGCAGCCAATGAGAGGGCTGGCGCCTGCCCCTCTCCTTTCCTCTAAAGCTTGCTTTATGATCTACTTGTTTAACATTGCTGTGTATGTTGTTTCCTTGAAGCCAACTGTGCATGCTAAGCAAACAGTGTAAAGCAGGAATAGGTTTTCCATACACACTGAGGCACTATGGGTAGCCACGTCATTGGCTAAACCATTTGCTGCAGTAAAAAAAAAAAAAAAGAACTGGGGTTGGCCAGTGGGGACAACTTCAGGGCATTTCTAAAGGTATTGATTTTGCGCATTGTAATAATAGAAAAAGTGTGACATATGTACAGTGTATATTCATAATCTGTAATACAAATTCCTGTGCTTAAGGTCTCTTTAAAAGATACTCTTTTCATATGGATGATAGAAATATTCCTATGGTAGTCCAAATAATTAATTATGTCAACACTGTAAAATTTCAAAGGGATTTTAAAAATGTACACTCTTTTTATCTTACTAAAAATAAATACATTTGTGTGCATAGAGTTATAGCAGATAATTCCGTCTTAATGAATGTTTTCAATATTACTTTTTTTTCAATATTTACATTTTAGATTCCTTTTTAACACCTACATTGTGAAAAATTCAAGATAGTGGAATGGAACACATTGGCTATAATTAAATATATGACATTCTCTAGGAACTTGGTATAGTGGAGCCAATGTTGTTATTTAACTGGTGGTATGTATATACCATATTAGCCATTGCTCAGGGTTTCCTGTGCCCAGACAAGGAAAGCCAGAACCGCAGTAACTCAAACAGGGGTGAACCTAAGGGGTTTTAAAAGCAAGATGAGTTTGATTGTTCCTGTGCAAGAGAATGCCCTAGGTTACGGCTACATGGGGTTGTCATTATGCAAAATTATCTACATGGAAGGGTGAGGGCAAGCACCAATCATTTGTTAAATCTGTATACTTCAGTCAGTCCTGTAGCCAATCATTGTTAAATCTGTATACTTCAGTCAGTCTGTAGCCAATCATTTAGGTGTAGTGCCCTACATTTTGAGTATTCTTTTTTTTTAGGGTGGGGGGGGGTAGGGCGTGTTGAGTGGGAACTTCATCTCAGTCATGCAACTAAAATAAGTGTCTTATTTATATTAATCAACCAAAAGGGTGCACTAAATTAAATTACACCTTTAACTCTACGGGTTCGCATTTCTTGTATTCTAACAGTTACAATATTTATAACAGATATCACTTATTCACATTTTCTGCTTATTCATTTGCAGGTCATTTGATTTTTTTGATATTTTAGTTTACTTTCTACTGCACACAGTTTCTGAACTTCCAAATCATGCCACACTGTATTCTCACTTCTCTTCAAAGTATATATAAGGTGGGTGCGACATAACAGATAAGAACCAGAAACAGGGGTGGACAATCTTTTAAACTGGCAATAAAAAAAGACTTAAATAAGAGAAATAATAATACAAACACCCATCTCTGTCTGAAAACTGAAAATACCCCTTGGAGACGTTTTTATAATGTCCAACTAACAAATCACTATAATTCTGAGCACCGAGCTCATATATTAAAGTTTGATAATCTACACTGTGCTAGTAATCGTTTTAAGAAAACACTGGCAACTCATTTGCGGAGCTCCAGGCGGTGTGTAATGCGCAGACCACAAAGGATCAATAAAAGGTTATCAGTAAAACAGTTTGATTATAGCACAGTTAAAAGTATGGCCACTTCTACATCTCATTACCTGAGGTCAATATCATTTTTACACAATTATTCAACGTTCATCTCAAAAGAGAAAACAACATTGCTTCAGATTCTGTGAGATTCATTTCTGTCCTTTTCTGTCTCTTCCCCTGGGCAATAATATTTAAAAACAAGTAGTTCTGCTGGCACTCGGAAAAAGAAGTATAAAACAATCTTTATTGGTCATTTTAAATAAAAAATGTATATGTTAAAAATACATATTAATTGTTACGTTATGGCTAGGAAGCCTTCATAATTCCGAGATTTTATATATATTAATCCCTACAATTCTAAATTTACAAATAATTTACACAATTAATAATAAAGTAAATAATATAGTAATAGTAATAATAATATTTAACACTTTATCAACCATTTTATCACCCAGAGCTATATCATAAGCCCTTCATTTCATCCAATGGATACTTCCCCTTAATTATTTATTTTTTTAAAACTGATGTTCCTGTCCTGAATAAAACTATATATTATTTTGTGTAGATGAAAGCATGTCCCTTACCACCAATTGAACTGTGGGAATTAATGAGCAACTGATCCTTATGCTGTAGCTTGTGCACAATAACCTATTTCTGTCTCATTGTCCAAAGAAAAAAAATATTTCTAAAGTCTAATTGTTACTCTTTTCCTATGTATTACAGATTTTTTTACATTCATTCCCATATCTATTAGTAATCATAGAAACCTTTTCCCAGTAGATCTAGTCACTGATTCCAATATGAAAGTCAATGGAAAGTCAAGGTTGAGCCATTTGCCACTGGAACAATCAAATACATTCATTGACCAAATGGAAAGGCACAGCAATCCATTACAAAGTAAAGTAATGTTGGACTTTAATTAGGATGTAACATTACTTTATTTCTTTCATCCAGCAGAAAGTTACATTCATTTAGTTCCCAAGTTGATCTATTCACTTATTTCAAATTTATTTGGAACCATTTGCCAACGTTTAGACACATTATTTCTCTTGCCTCATAGGAAAATGGAGCAGAACGATTAACTGCTGGAAAGCCATGTTAGTTGATTCCACCCAGCAGAAAGCCTTGTTGATCCATCCACTTAATAGAAACTTAAATTGATTATTTCATCAAACGTTAAACCAAGTTGATCCATTCAACTAATTGCTATCATCAGGGAAAAGTCACATTTTTTTATACCAGTGCTGACCTCACATTAGGTCATAAAGAATGAAGTAATCCATCAATATAAATATGTGTAATATTAAAAATCTTAAGTGCAGACTTAATGCAAAGTCTTAAAGGGTGAGTTAGCTCAACAATCAAACATACCCATAAATTCTATGTATCCTTACTGCCAACTGTGATAAAGAAAGAACTTGTGATTTTAATAGTTAGCTCTGCAGAGTAACTGCTTTTGAAGCTAATCCTCTTTACTGTCAGCCGCATAGTAAACAAAAAGCCAACATAGCATAATCAGTGCTGAGTTCACACTTGCTTTATTATGATCTTGTTGGATTTACAAAAATCTTTCAGTATTTCACTATAATCTTGTAAGATTTCATACTAAACTTCCTTAAACTGAGGAGGGAAGTCAAATAACTATACCTTTGTATGCTAGATTGAGGGCTAGATAAAAGTGGAGCGCTTAATTATCGTGCTGTCCGCAAACGAGCTTGTGGTAGCAATTACAGATTAGATTTCTGGTTAATTTTCTAAAACTGCCCCAAATGCCCTCAAATAGAGGGCATTATAGTTTTTATTTTGAAAAAAGTGTTATTTTTTTTTTAATAAAAAAAACAACTGCACTAGACAGTGTTAGGGTTTTAAAGTTGGTGGGAGTGGGTAAATGGCACTAAAAAGTGCTTTACATTGTGGTCCATTGGAACTGTGTGTTCCCAGTAAATATATATGTCTATGATGATATACATATATATTTATATGTTAATATGTGTATATGCATATAAACACATACAAATATATGTATATAGTCATATACATATATATATTTACAAATTGCTGCCCATCGTTGGGATACTTACCCCCTACGCTGTGCCAGTTTTCAGGCCATGTGTCACGGACATGAGAATGAGGCTCCCCTTTGAGCCTATGGAAGTGTGCTCTTGTGAGTGCAATGCTTTCAAGCGAGCTCAAGTTCGCATTGTTGTCAACTTGTAATATCATTGCATTCTCCACTTCTAATCTAGCCCTGAATGTCTAAAGTTCCTCTACAATGGGATGTAGCTCCTAAGGAAAATTTAAGGTAAATAACTTCCTTTTTTGCACATAGATGTTTATGTGATATTTTTAGTAAGTTTTTTACAAATTTACTAAATCACTTTCAAGTGATTTCGTAAATGGATAGCACATCCTTTTAATTGTTTATTTATGTAATGAATCCACTCTAATTGACCTAAATGTATTTGCATGAAGCAAAGTTCATCATATGCAAACACTTGCCCAGGCACTTAGAAGCCAAAACAATCACTGCGTGTGTGGTATGTATGATGGGGTCACACATTTTGCAAGTAGACAAGACAGAGCACTGAGCAGTGTGCTTTGATTAGTTTAAATACATCATCTGATTCCCTATGCAGAATGCATTAGATACCCGCCTGTCCATATGTGTCAAGATTGCTGCATAGCATGATTGTGAATATTCAGTTCCCTGCATGTATAAACATTCATCATACACCCTGCAACAACTGTCCTGTTTAATACTGTTAGGTAATATCGGGCAGACTTGCTGAGCCTATGGCTCTTATCTGCCGTCAATATCTATGGTTTTTATGTTTATTGGGGAAAAGATGTGTTGCATTACTTACCTGTACACTTCTACAGGCTTAAATAATCCACTCTTCCAATCTTGTATCTTACTTATTAAACATAACCCAGACACCTCCATTCAAAATTTTAATAATTCCTTCATCTAATTTAGACTCCAAATGAATGTATATATTACCCTCAAATACAGATTCATATTCATTTCTCATCAACTGCAGACTTATTAATTACATCATTCCTTTGCAAAATCCAAACTTCTATTAACTCATTCAAACAATGCAGGCTCAAATGAATTAATTATTTCAATAAATGTAGTCTCATCATAATAATTCATCTGCTAGATGTATACTGCCATCAGCCAATGCATTCAATTAAAGCAGATTCACATTATTCAAATAATCCAATGGCAGCACTCAAGATTTAAAGAAACATGTGGCTCTAGCATTATGTATAGAAAATTAAATACCTTAATTAATAAATATAAACACATATGTTACATATTTATACATTAAATATTTATACATTAAATAAGAGAGAGCTTCGGGTACTATGTCCAGAAGCCATAGCATTTTTTGGTCATGCACAGCATGTTCACTGTGTATATGACCCAATCAATTTGGTTTTCCTTAAAACATATATATATATATATATATATATATATATATATATATATACATGTAGCCCCTCAGTTTACGCCGGGGTTAGGTTCCAGAAGGAATGGTTGTAAATCGAAACCGTTGTAAATTGAAACCCAGTTTATAATGTAAGTCAAAGGAAGTGAGGGAGATAGGTTCCAGGCCCCTCTCAAAATTGTCATAAGTAACACTTAATACATTATTTTTAAAGCTTTGAAATTAAGACTTTAAATGCTAGACAGCATTATAAACCTAATAAAATAATCACACAACACAAAATATATAATTAAACTAAGTTAAATGAACAAAAACATTTGCTAAACAGCATTATAAACCTAATAAAATAATCACACAACACAGACTTCACTTGCATTTTTTCTGCAAACAGTTTCTTTCTATGCATTCCAATCTGGACTGAGTTATAGACAGGAAGATCTTGTTCCTTTGAAATCTGCTCAATAGTTCAGGTCTGTTTAAACTGATTAATTTCAGCTTGCTTGACTTTGCTGCAACACAAGCGGACAGCTCCACCTACTGGCTATTTTAATAAATGCACTGCTTCTCAATGCTTTTTAATAGCAGTCACATGACTGGAAAAAAAGGTTGTTATTCTGAAACGGTGTAAATTGAACCGTTGTAAAGGGCCACCTGTATATATATATATATATATATAATATATATATATATATATATATATATATATATATATATATATATAAAATTATTATTATTATTTCTTTCTTCTTCTTTTTTTGTAACAATACATGCTGAATTAATACTATATGGTATGCTGAAAAATGAAGGGTTTTTGACTGACTCATGCAATTTAACTATTAATTAGTTCATTCATTAATCTAATTTAAGATCTAAATAATTTTGCTTAACTACTGAACAACATGGCTTGAAAAAACTGCATTTAATTTGGCTTGTCATTAATGTTTTCATGTTATGCACTCTTTTAAAATATTGGACATTACCATCAAAAAATTTGTCCTATTGAATTCCAGTTTATTAAGTAGTATACTTACATTAAAAAATCCCCAAAACAAAGTAATTCAATTTAGGCCTTAGACAAATAGATAATATCAGAAAATGTTGACAGCCAGGTGGCATTATGTAGTATCCAGGTGGGGGCAGTGTAATAGCTTGCAATATTATAACAATATTATAACATTTTCTGTTATTAATGTTACTTAAAGGAACATTAAACCCCATTTTTTTTCTTTCATGATTCAGATAGAGAATACAGTTTTAAACAACTTTCTAATTTACTTCTATTATCTAATTTGCTTCATTCTCTTGATATTATTTCCTGAAAAGCATATCTAGATAGGCTCAGTAGCTTCTGATTGGTGGCTGTACATAGATGCCTCATGTGATTGGCTCACCCGTGTGCATTGTTATTTCTTTAACTAAGGCTATCTAAATAATGAAACAAATTAAATAATAGAAGTAAATTGGAATGTTGTTTAAAATTGTATTCTCTGCCTGAATTATGAAAGAATTTTTTTGGGTTTAATGTCCCTTTAAGCTATCCAAAAAACACATTGATTGCATAATTTAACATAAATTGATTTAATGATAATTTTAGCAACAAACATTTAAAAAAATAATTTTAGCTCATTTTAGCTCAACATTTTTTAAATGTTAGCTATGTGGTATACCCATGAAATGTATCCTGCATATTAATTCATAATTACATACAACTTTCTTTAACTAAACAGAATAATCAAGATTCAAATATAATACAAAAGGCTCAATATATGTGCCTAATATTACCAGGCTTGGGAGGTGTTTATAGCTATTCCTATGCATTGGGCTAGCTGTGAATCACTTCTGCATACAATGATAAGCAATATGTATGCACTTTCTCTGATTATGCACAACGAGTGATGTCAGATACAATTCTTATAGTGGCATGTTTCACATGTGCATGCGCCATATCACTTACTGGTGACTGACGGCTCAGTGGATGCTGAGGGGGCATACTAACAATAACTCAGAACTAAGCAATAATTTATAAGCATTATTTTTAAAATTAGATTTAAAATAGTTCAGTTTTATGTCACTTCAGCACAGCCTGTACAATCTCCCATTCATGCATTCATTCATTTACTTATTCATTCACAGATACCAAGTAAACGCCTATTTTATTCACTGCCCAAAACGATTACCATTTCATTCCTTTTTTTTCTGCCATAAATTCACTCATTAATTTAGTGCAAGCATTCAGTCACTCTATGACCTAATGCAGACTCTCAATAATCCACTTGATGCAGTCTTTCATTCATTGATATCATGTAATATTAGATTAATTAATAAAAGCAATTAACCTTATTCAGACACTCATTAATTAATTAATTCATCCTGTTTAGAGCTAAATTAATTAAATTCCTCACCTAAGACTCTGATTAAAAAAATATTTTACCCAACAGAGACTCCAATATTTTAATTCACTATAGTTTCCATAATTTAACTGTACTGTTAACCCAAAAATAGCCACCATATATTAATTCTGCACTTGCCAAATCAGGAAAGTCAGGGAGAAATGGTTCCGAAAATTGCAGTTCAATGTATGTAAAATAGGCTCATATAAATTAGGTATTTATTTTCCCACGTACCCACTAGTTAAAGAAACATTATAATTTTTGTTGTTGTTGAATGTAATATATTGTATTTGTATTCCAATAGTAAGAAGAACAGAGCGCAAACCCACATCAAGGTAGATGTTTTAAGTTTTATTTTGCAGACAATGGTTAAAAACACTTACAGGATAAAAATAAATAACAAGCCTGTATACCAATATAGGAAAAGAGAGAGGGTCCCGGTCCAATTAAAAAAGGGTGTCTCTGTCACACTCCAGTGTTTAGACGCCTTGATCCTTCTCTGGTACCAATCTGTCCTTAGGAGCCTCGTCAAGGAGCCAACGTCTACCTTGATGTGGGTTTGCGCTCTGTTCCTCTTGCTATAGGATTACCACATGTAGAGAGTGTTTGGTGACACACCTCTGAAAGCAGCTGCAACCCACGGATTGGGACCTTTGGGAGTGCCTTGGAAATTTAACCTAAAAGGATTATTGGGACAATATTGATCTCCAGTAACCAACACCACTTATGTAACTGGATGTGGTAAATGTATCATTTATTGATTATTTGATAATTGTGGATATTTTTAATATATTTATATATTCCAGTTTATACAGCTTAGAAGTAGTACTGTCTTTTACTATGTATTTATGTAATTATAAATGTTAAGGAAAGTATTATTCACAACGTATCTGTCTCTGAGTGTCAGAAACTTACATCATAATTCCAGCACTAACTCTAATTGTATAACCCCACATAACAACTGTCATCCATTTAGCTGCGCTGTAAATACTTTGTTTTGGGATTGTATTTGTATCATTTAATTATTTTTAAAAGGATGTTCCTTGTGCTTATTCTTCTGCTTATAAAGGCTTGTCCCTAGGCTACCAATAGAGCTGTAGAGGGTTGTCTGTATCAGCTAGTGAGCACTGGATCCTTTAAGATATGAGGCCTATTTTATCAAGCTCCGTATGGAGCTTGATGCCCTGTGTTTCTGGCGAGCCTTCAGGCTCACCAGAAACACAAGTTATGACCACTGCTCCATAACCTGTCCGCCTGCTCTGAGGCGGCGGACAGACATTGCCGGAAATCAACCGGATCCAATACGATCGGGTTAATTGACACTCCGTGAATCTGCCGAGGGCGGCATTGCACCAGCAGTTCACAAGAACTGCTGGTGCAATGATAAATGCCGACAGCGTATGCTGTTGGCATTTATCAGTATGCAGCTGACATGATCCGCAATATTGGATCATGTCTGCTCTCACGTTCTTAAATAGGCCCCATGTGTGCATTACATTTTAGTTTTAATATGAGTTTAAAATGTTTAAAAACACTTTAAAAAAAAACAACAAAAAAAAACAAGTTAACAAATCACTAGATCTATGTTATAGGATACTGACTCTTTAATAAGTTCACTGTTAAAAATGAGTTCAATGGCAAACAATGTCTTAATTCGCTACAAATCTAATCAGCATCAATTTTGCTGCACTGTTGTGGCTAGGGAGCTTTTGCCTTATAAAAGTCTCAGTTTGCAGAAGACCATTTTCCATGCCCCAAATGCCAACTTCCTGTCCTGCTCTGCCCAACTAACCACCCAGCTCACTTCATATAAAACCACACCCCTGTCATGACATGACTCCACCCCTGAGTTTCCCACACTAAGCCTCTGATGATCTAAAGTGCTCCACACTGATGAGATTATCTAATAGGGCTTGTCAGTACTGGGAAGTCCCTAAAACAATTATAGAAAAGGCACATTTTACCTTGAAAGTTGCTTATCTATCTAAGCAGGTTCTGGATGTGAAGGAGAGACACTATAGATGGGCGAATGTGCTGAAAGTGTAATTTGTTTGGTAGAACGAATAGTCCTGTAAAATCCATTAACATTTGGTAATTGAATGTTACTTTCATTTTCGAATGTTCATAATTAAATCGAATATCCACATTCAAAATTTCGAATGTAACATTCGATTTAACAAATACTATTCAGAAGTTCAATAGTTCATGTGGTAGGTAATTTAGTAACTTTATACATAATAGATACAAATATATCAATTTGAATGTTTTTATTTCGAATATTGTATAATTAGAATATCACATTTAAAGAGAGCGTAAGAAATACTATTACAAATATATAGATTCAAATTTTTCGAATTCAAATATTGAATAATTTGAATAGAATAGTACATTTAAATAAAGCATCAAAAATACTATTACATTAAATGAATATTAGAATGTTATGCAAACATTCTAAATTCTAAACAAATGTGTTAAAATTTGTTTAATTTTTCAAATGTTGAAAAACATTTGTGCATCCCTAAGAGACACACTAATCACAATATGATGCTAAAAAAAGCCACCAGTCTCTGTATCTCACATAGTCTCTACAGGAAATGTTATGAGGTAGGCATAAAATCAATATAGGCACACATGCACCAAATTCAACATAAAGTCAACTAGATCCTAGAGAGATGCAGCACTCATGAACATGCAGAAGACTTAAAGGGACATTATACACTAGATTTTTCTTTGATTAAATGTTTTGTAGATTATCTATTTATATAGCCCATACAGTTTTTTGTTTGTTTTTTTTTAAATTATAGTTTTTGCTTATTTTTAAATAACATTGCTCTGATTTTCAGACTCCTAACCAAGCCCCAAAGTTTTAGGAGAATACTGATGTATACCTACTCCAGCTTGCTCCTGTTTGTGTAAAGGGTCTTTTCATATGCAAAGGAAAAGGGAGGGGGGTGTTTCCAGCTACTTTATTAACAGAGCTAAACTGGGAGCTTCTAAGTTTTTAAATGGTTTCATACTGGATTTTTAGATCAGTTTCTGTGCATATTATTCTTTATAGTAGTGTCTATTGCATGCAGCTATATGAAAATTGGTGTATACTGTCCCTTTAATAACATAGAAACTTCCAAATATATATAGTAACTTCCCACAAAAAAGAAACTCACAATTTAAACAATTTACATATGTATTAAATAACCTTGATTTCCTGAGTCGGGGGTCATTGTATCAAGCTTGTAACAGTACTATTGTATCTCTAAACATCATGAGTAGTCCGTTGTTTGGGCATAGAGAAATTAAGCATTAAAGTGAAGTTAAAGTTTGCTGTATTACTATGCACATATCTACAATACAGCACAAATAAATGGCACTTTAATTCATTACATTTTAAAATTTTATTGTTAATCCTATTTTTCGCTGTTTTAATTATCAATCTATCAACCGTCCAATTCAAACCCGTAATATTTTTTTTTTACCTTGCTGGTCACATTTTAACACCAGCCAATTGACGGTCGTCATTTGTGGTTTTCTTCGCCGTGCATGAGCATTGTAGACACGTATAGAGCAGGTGAGACCGCTCTATACGTCATAAGCTAAGAAGTCAGGAAATTGATCATGGGCGGAGCTTGTAACGGAACGGTAGGGGAGAATAAAATCAGTTTATTATCGAAATATGTAATGTTAAAAAAAAAAGTTAGCGTCTATGGATTGTACAAGGTGCTACATAAAAAAAATACTAATTGCAGAAACGAGCAAACTTTACCTTCACTTTAAGTGTTACACTCTTTTTTTTTTCTCTCTCTTTGAGGTATCTGAAAAATAATATTAGTAAAGAGAAAAAAATACTTTCAAATATTCACTTACTTTACTTATGTTATATATATATATATATATATATATACACACACACACATATATACATATATATATATTTATATACACACATATACATACATACATATATATATATATACTACTCAGCAAAAGTTTTAGGCATGTGCGTAAAAATGCTTTAAAGTAAGAATGCTTTAAAATCTAGAAATGTTAGTGTATTTTTTATCAATTAAAAAATGCAAAGTGGTGAACAAAAGAAAAAATTAAATATCAACATTACTATGTTTAAAAGCATTCTAACTTTACACTTTTGTATAGTATTTATGTGTATATATATATATTTATTTATTGGATTTTGGAATATTTGCATCTGTAAAAAGGGACAACTTGAAGAGGGGATGGAACTAAGTGTAAACAACCTTATCTTATGTCATTTAGGTAATATTTACATGTCATAATACAGCTTATACATGCAACTAAAGGTAGTTTTATACAAATTTTAATACTTTTGTATCCATAATACTTTTAGAAAGATAGTGAAGTACTGTAATCAGCAAGGTAATGTCTGTTATTTAAATAAATATAGACAGTTATTTGCATTTAGAACACACAAAAAACCCAAAGGCAGAGAAAACTGTTACTTATAGACAGGATAAAAAAAAATAGAATTACTGGCACTAGTTATTGTAGAATAGGAATTAATGGAATATGAGTGTTAAATTCCGGTGCTGACCCCCATATATAAATATGAATTGAAATGATAATTAGGGAAAGACCTAAGTGGGGGTTAAATTAGCACTCCTTCCTATAAGTAGCTTAATAAAAATTAATACTTTATTAGAAAATAGTTAAAAAGGAGGATAAGATATCCTAAAGTATCAAACCAACCAATTGAGAATGTATGGTCACCCCCTGTTTCCTGGCCGATACCAGGATACCTCGGCTTCAGGTGGCAGGGATGACCAGCATTCAATAGCAGTAAAAAGTGCAAAAAAAAGAATGCACTAAAGAGCACAAACACGTTTCGGCTGTCTAAGCAGCCTTTTTCAATGTGGAAGTGACAAACTGAGGCCCAGGTGCTAACCCTTAATATACACCTCCCATAACTTGATTTATCCAATAGTGTGTAGGGCAGTGTTACACGCCTTAAAAATAACCACTTGTATATTGCTGATGTCATCAAGTGGGCGTGTATCTCTCCTCCATTCCGATTGAGCATCGGATTGTGTGTTAAATATTATGAATAATTACCACAGTATACAATGCCCGACTTTGCTAGGATCAGCGGCTGTTACTGTCGAAGACAGCCCAACCAAAACCCCCAATCCTTCTATGCCGGCATGTTTTCCTGTACTGAACACGTACCAATGCAACCTCGCAAGCAAAATCTATTTCCCAGTTTACTTCAATAGACCTATGTGTCAATACACAGCTCCTCCAAATGTCAGAACATGTATCAAATATATAAGTACAAAGAACCTACGTATTCCCATATAAAGTTGATGGATCAAATCAAACAACAAAACTGTATTGTTTATGTTTAACGCCATTTACTCTGAATGATACGTCACCCAAAAGGTGTGTCGTAGGGCTGTGCTATGATTGGATGCCTAAAGGAGCCAGTTGAATTTGTTATTTGTGCTATTAAATTGTCAACTGTGAGTTATATAACCGCACAAGGTCCACAGAAATGTAATGGATCTTAAAACTGACGACTAGTAACTCTGTATCTGATTGTAGGTATATATTTTATTAGTATCACATTAGGATAATCAGACAAAGCATAACAATTGTATTTAGTCTGTTCACTCGGTCATATCAAGAGGATAAATCAGTCCCTTACAATATCAAAATAACCACAATATCATATATGGGCATAATCATAATATCATTCTATGTAAGTAGTAAGTATATGATATTTAATATCATATGCTCACTACTTACATAGAATGATATTATGATTATGCCCATATATAATATTGTGGTTATACAAGGATTGACTTCTTGATTACCCCTTGACCCTTAGTATTTGGTACTTATTTTACCATTATAAGTGCTGCCTATACACCTCCCATATAATTTGATATATATATTTATTATCCCTATGATGTATACAAGTGTAATCTTAGCATATGTGTTCTTTACTTAACTGACTTATTAGCATCAATATGCTGCAGCTGATACCACACAGTAATTTGCCTTAACTTAGCGTTGAGTATAGAGACTTTGATGTCTACATATCACATAGCCAATTGCAGGAATTTTGTGTTTATTCAGGTGGTACTTCTATAAGCATGGATAACTGGTATTTTGATATTGTAAGGGACTGATTTATCCTCTTGATATGACCGAGTGAACAGACTGAATACAATTGTTATGCTTTGTCTGATTATCCTAATGTGATACTTGTAAAACACATAGCTGCATTTGGCGCTGAATATAGAGACATTGATATCTCTATATATCACATAGCAAATTGCATGAATTTAGTTCAGTCTGGGTGTACTTTATATATTTTTATAGCATAGATAACAGTAATCTTGATACTGTAAGGGTCAGGTTTATCCTCTTTATATGATCGAGTGGACAGACTCAATACAATTGTTATGCTTTGTCTGACTATTCTAATGCAATACTAATAAAATATATGCCTACAATCAGATACAGAGTTACTAGTCATCAGTTTTAAGATCCATTACATTTCTGTGGACCTTGTGTGGTTATACAAGTTGATTATAAGAGTTATATAACTCACAGTTGACAATTTAATAACACAAATAACGATTTCAACTGGCTCCTTTAGGCATCCAATCATAGCACAGCCCTACGACACACCTTTTGGGTGACGTATCATTGAGAGTAAATGGCGTTAAACATAAATAATACGGTTTTGTTGTTTGATCTGAGCCATTGACTTTATATGGGAATACGTAGGTGCTTTGTACTATGTTATTGATACATGTTCTGACATTTGGAGGAGCTGTGTATTGACACATAGGTCTATTGAAGTAAACTGGGAAATAGATTGTGCTTGCAAGGTTGCGTTGGTACGTGTTCAGTACAGGCAAACATGCCGGCATAGAATAATTGGGGGTTTTGGTTGGGCTGTCTTCGACAGTAACAGCCGCTGATCCTAGCAGAGTCGGGCATTGTATACTGTGGTAATTATTCATAATATTTAACACACGATCCGATGCTCAATCGGAATGGAGGAGAGATACATGCCCACTTGATGACATCAACGATAAACAAGTGGTTATTTTGAAGGCGTGTAAAACTGCCCTACACACTATTGGATAAATCAAGTTATGGGACCTGTATATTAAGGGTTAGCACCCGGGCCTCGGTTTATCTCTTCCACATTGAAAAAGCCTGCTTAGACAGCCGAAACGCGTTTGTGCTCTTTAGTGCATTCTTTTTTTTGCACTTTTTACTGCTATTGAATGCTGGTCATCCCGGCCACCTGAAGCCGAGGTATCCTATTATCGGCCAGGAAACAGGGGGGTGACCATACATTCTCAATTGGTTGGTTTGATACTTAAGGAGATCTTATTCTACTATTAATTTTTATTAAGCTACTTATAGGAAGGACTTATAGGCAGGAAAAATAGTCATTTTTTTATAATTTCATAATCCATACCTCTCACTAAGGGGCTAGATTTATCATAGGAACCAGGCTCACATGAGCGAACGTGCAGCCAAACTTATAGCCACTTCGCCACCTGCCATGTGGTGTATCTCAATCCCCCCCCCCTGGACTTTTCTGACCCACTTGCGAGGAATCTATCTCCAGCCTTGGGGGCCTATTTACTATTGTGTGAGCTCACATGATCCGATACAGCGGATCATGTCCGCCGCACATCGATAAATGCTGACAGCATACGCTGTCGGCATTTATCATTGCACCAGCAGTTCTTGTGAACTGCTGGTGCAATGCTGTCCCCTGCAGATTCGTGGCCAATCGGCCGCTAGCAGGGGGTGTCAATCAACTCGATCGTATTCGATCGGGTTGATTTCTGTCTGCCGCCTCAGAGCAGGCGGACAAGTTATGGAGCAGCAGTCTTTAGAACCCTGCTTCATAACTTCTGTTTCTGGCAAGCCTGTTGATAAATATGCCCCATAATGTGCAATGTTAAAGATGTGGATGTGATGCTGGGTGGACAAGTGAGAAGATGTACGCCCCTGTCCACCGGACTTTGATAAATCTAGTACACAGTGTTTTGTATCATTCTTTAGGTAATTCTTTTTTTTTGTTTTATAGTGTATGTTTAAAAGCTGGTATACAGTGTAAATAACCTTATATTATATGCAATTGCAGCTTATTGTCAATGTGATGTAGAATGTGATGGTGCTTTATAATAATATTTATACTATACTAACATATTCATACTCACCATTGCAACATACATGCACATAAAATAATAAAAAAAACATACTACACACATATAAAATGATTTGACAATGTAATGTTGGTCTCTGTGCAGCAGTGGAAAGGTTAAAATGGGAAACTGGAAAGCTGGTATTTATCTATCCTTGCTTGCAGCTTCCTGCCAAGAAGAGATAGAGGGGCAGAATGAACAACTCTCACACAAGAGGGCTGAGCTTATCAGCCTACAACTGCATTAATCCCCTTTTCCACACCATAAAAATCACATTACTTCCAAGAGAAAGACAGATCAGGTTCCTGGAATGTGGACTCCTATGGGAAAAGGTTACTTGGAATTAAGGTCACAATATGTTGAAAAGTAAATAGATATGCTCAGTTTTTTTATTTATCTATTTATTTGCTTCAGTGTGATGGTTATCAGTATATAGAGCTGAAAAACAGCATCTACAGACATCCTGAAGCCTCCACAGTATCAGTCTATATATAGCAAGTAAAGTGATTTTATTTTCTGTAGAATTCAAGAATTCACTTTTGTTAAAATAAACTCACAGCAGCTTGTTCACTTTCTTCTTCCTATATTTTCCAGCAGTTTCATGACCAGATTTCATAACTGTTTTTTACACTTATGACAGGCTTATTATGTCAAGCCAGAGTTTTCTGATTCCCTAACATTGTGCCTTCTCTGTGGGTTCAAAACTCCAAGTATATGATACCATTTCTGCTATTCAGTATAATACAAAAACCTAATGTTCAAGAACTGAAAGCTTAATTTAAAGGGTTATTTGGCTCAGAATGTAATACCCCCATAAGAAGCAATCGTATTACAAGTTGAAAGTAAATGCGAACGCAATCACAATTTACACTAGAATAATTACCGCAACCTCAGAGTTCTGATTAGCTGTTATGCAAAACAAAAAAATTATTAAAATAAAATATTGCACAAAAAGTTATAAGGGCTCAAAGGTATAAGGTCTCAGGTGTTGAAATAAAAGGCAGGCAAATGGCTTTAACATAGAGATATATATGTATACATATATATAAATATATATAAAATATGGATATGCATGTGTATATATATATATGTATATGTTTATATGTGTGTAGACATGTATTTATATGTTTATATATGTATTTGCATACATATGTATACATATATATATATATATATATATATATATATATATATATATATATATATATATGTGCATTGCAGCCCTTTGCAGTTAAGTAGATGAAAACATGTAAAAACATATTTATGCAATATTCATATTTCATATTTAATAAAGTGTTCAACTATGTATTAACTATGTATTAACTATGTATTTACTGTAAATATTTCACAATCCAATGTTCTTCACATAGCAGAATATGTTCTATGTATTCTTGATATATATATATATATATATATATATATATATATATATATATATATATATATATATATATGTATAGATATATATTTTACCAAAAAAACATCATATATATATATATATATATACATATATATATATATATATTTATGAATAAATAGAACATATTCATCTATGTGAAGAACATTGAAATCAGAAATATTCATATTTACAATGCGATAGAGTTTACGTGTGAGTAGGGTGTTAGTTTTGTTTTTCCACTTTTCTCTTTCCCTTGAAGTCTTTCGGGGATACGTTAAAGTGGTTGCAATATTCTAACTTCGGCTTTTTGCACGTGTTGGGATAGCTCAAGAGCGAAAACTTTTTACTTTCAACTTGCTATACGAGGCGTGGAAAAAGCTTACTTCTAGTGGAGGTATCATGTAAGCGGAAGGGATAAATAGCGCTCCACTCGTAATCTGGCCCAGCTCCGGTCAGCCAAATGCCCACTAAACCTTATATAAGACCCTAATTACTTGCAGCTCCTATGAGTTGTTTGCTTATATTGGACCTCAGATGGAACAAATTGTTTTGTAGTCCCTAACATCCAAATGCTCACACTAGACCCTCAGATCAGACCCTATTGCCTGTTGGCCATGACAGTTATATACACTAACATGACACCTGGCCAGTTTTGTTTCCAGTTTTCACATTACCTTTACTGGGCAGCCAATCAAAATACTGGATTGTCCAGTTAAATACCGGACACCAGTCAGTCCCAGTCATTACATGCAATGTCTCTAAAAGTCCTATAATAAACATACATTGTTTAGGCATAATTTAATATGGAAAGGAGAGTTCCAGATTTAAAAAACAGACACAGTGTTTAACGAGTCTCACAGAATCTAGGCATGATTATAATAACAACCAATGTGCTTCTTTATAAAAAGCTGAATCAGCTAAGGATGTATCTGATGCCAGTTTATGACCCTAACTGGGACAGTTTCAAATTAATGCCAAGTCACTTTGAGGCATCAATTACCATTTTAAAATGTTGTTTTTAATAAGCCACATACAGTGAGATAATGAAATGCTGGTCTCGTTATAGTTCTTAAGTTCTAAGCTTGGACAAAAATTAATACAATTTTATGCATCCTTCCAGATACTCTAAATTGTCACTGATAATTCTGAAATGATTAAAAAAAATCTCCATCATTTTCTTATACCTTTGTGTTTAATTGATTTCCACTTTGAGTCCAACAACAGGCAGGTAAACCGAACATGGCTGACACTTGTGTCTTTAAAACTAACCTTGACGGATGAACAGCAGATCCAAAAATAATGTGTTACCTTTCACAGCTCATGAGAAGCTTTCATCCTCCTGAGATGGGCGGATTGGCAAAATATCAAGTGATAAAAGGTAATTAAGCAGAGCCCCTATGAACAGAAGCTTATGGCCTGGGGAACCAGCAGGAAGCAAAGTCCTTTGAAATGTGACACATTTCTCAGCCTATGCATGATCTGAACAACTGCATTTTTTTTGCTTGCGCTGTTGTTACAGCAGATTTGGTTACTTTTTGGCAGGCTACCCTACATCAGCGATGAACAACCAGAGTCAGGCAAAAGACTACACATGTGGCTCCTCAGACCTCAAATGGAGCAGCACAGTATTTTTAACCTTCATCTTAGCAAAAGTATATCCACTGAGTGTGAGAGAGTGAATAAAGTGG